>NC_068935.1:34044959-34347989 GCF_023091745.1 Budorcas taxicolor
GAAGGATAATTGCTTTTCAGCATTGTGTTGGTTTCTACCAAATATAAACATGAGTCAGCCATAGGTTTACCCATGTCCCCTTCTACTTGTACATCTCTCCCACTCCCTCCCCATCCCATCCCTCTAGATTGTTACCGAGCCCTGGTTTGAGTTCCCTAAGTCATGGAGTCATGCAGCAAATTCCCATTGGCTATCTGTTTTACATATGGTAATGTATGTTTCCATGTTACTCTCTCCATACATCCCACCCTCTCCTTCCTCCCCACTAGCCATGTCCATAAATCTGTTCTCTATGACTGTGTTTCCATTGGTATTCTGCAAATAGGTTCATCAGTAGCAACTAAGATTTATTAAGCACTCTTTTAGATATACCAGGCACTGTAATAGACACTTTAAATGAATTATCTCATTTTAGTCATCAAATATTTTGGTGTCTTCTCACAATATTTATTTGGCATTCACATCATAATTCCATGAGGGTCAGTGAAAGGAACTCTTTTTCCATGTAATTATTCAAAATACAGACTCTTTCCATCTTGTGGCTCTCATTTCCTCTGAGTCCTAGGAGTCTAGCCAGTGGATGATTAAAAAGAGTGAAGGTTGCAAAAGGGAGGTTTTTAGGGCCTATGCATGAAAGTGGTACTTCATCACATTTCAGTATCATGAACCTAATCACATGGCTATCCCTAACAGTTGAGAAATAGAGTCTACCTGTGTTTTGAGGAAGAGGACAACAAAGAAATATAGATCTTGGTGAGCTTCAGCAGTCTCTAGCACACTCATTTGATTTTCCTGGTAACCCACTGAGGTCAGTATCATCATTGTCCTTATTTTACCAATAAAGAAAGGAGAAGTAATTTGCTCAGAGTAACACAATTAGTAATTTGGAGTTGAACTCAGTCCAACTTCAGTGGTTTGCTCTTAAACAGTATGCTGTTCTTTCTGAACTAGAAATAAAAGTATTATTTCATTTCTATAGTGAATGTTTAAAATGTTTAAACCATCTATCAAAAATGTTTTAGCAAATTGCTATGTTTGCATAATAGATCAGTTTATTTAGTGTTAATTTGTTTTGCTAAGGAAGGAAAGATGGAAAAAAAGGAATGAAGGAAGGAAATAAAGGAAGGAGAGAGAGAAAGAACAAACAAGAATAACAAGCATTTGGTGAAGATCTTGGATGCTGTTTGTTGTATTCAATGTGTATTTATTAACAGGAGTTTATTCACTATCAGGGTCTCTTCTTCATTGGCATAAATTTTAGAGTTACTTTGAATGTGTTTAGGGTGTGATTGTGATAACAAAGTGTATGGAGTCTTTTGTCTGCTCTCCCCTCGTAACTACCTCTTCAACAAAGGAGGTTGTACTGTCCAGAAAGACAATGCAAACTCATCTCAGAATTTAAATCCATTTGTCCACATTGACCGTGAATTGAAAGGTCAAGGACTAGGATCCTGCTTCCCATTGAACTAAGTGGTTCCTGAAGTGATCCAAGACAGGCAGGATAGAGATTCCCCCTTCCCTTTTATCTAAGTGAATACAGTACTGAATATAAATGACAATAGGCTGTCACTTATCTTCTGTATCTGGAGTGACTTGTAGCCACTTGGATTGGACTTCCTTTCCTTTGTACCACATTAAATGGTGCATTGGTTAATTTGTGCTGTGCTGTGTGCTGTGCTCAGTCAGGTCCGATTCTTTGTGACCCCACCAGGCTCCTCTGTCCATGGAATTTTCCATGTAAGAATACTGAAGTGGGTTGCCATTTCCTACTCCAGGGGATCTTCCCGACCCAGGGTCAAACCCACATCTCCTGTGTCTCTTTCACTGGCAGGCAGATTCTTTACCACTGTGACACAATTTGTAATATTCAACAAACATCCATTTTTTTTTCTATTCTTATATTATAGTTGAGAGTTTTAAAATGTTTTATTGAAATATAGTTGATTTGCAGCATGTTAGTTTCACTTGTCTATTTTAATTTCAGTTGTACAACATAGTGATTCAAAACTTTTATAAAGTATTCTCCATTTAAAGTTATTATAAAATATTGTCTGTATTCCCTGTGCTATACAATATATTCTTGTGGCTTATTTACTTCATACATAGTAATTTATACCTGTTAATCCCCTACTCTATCTTGTCTCTCCCCACTTCCCTCTTCTCACTTGTAACAATTAATTTGTTCTCTATATCTGTGAGTCTATTTCTGTTTTTTAAATTCATTCGTTTCCTTTTTTAGATTTCAAACATACGTGAAAACACAGTATTTGTCTTTATCTTATTTCACTAAGCATAATACCCTCCAAGTCCATCCATGTTGTTGCAAATGGCAAAATTTCATTCTTTTTGAATAATGAATAGTTTTCCACTTTATATTTATCTGCTAATGTACTTTATCAATTCATCTGTTGATGGACACTTGGATTGCTTCCATATGTTGGCTATTGTAAATAATACTGCTGTGAACATTTGGGTGCATCTATCTTTTTGAATAAGTGTTTTCCTTTTTTCCAGATAGATACCCAGGAGTGGAATTGCTGGATTGTATAGTAGTTCTATTTTTAATTTTTTGAGGGGCTTCCATACTGTTTTTCGTAGTGGCTAGACAAATTTACATTTCTGTCTACAGTGTATGAGGGCTCCCTTTTCTCCATATCTTTGCCAGTATTTGTTATTTGTAGTCTTCTTAATGATAACCATTCTGACAGGTATGAGGTGCTATCTTATTGTGGTTTTGATATACATTTCCCTGATAACTATCAATTTTGAGCATCTTTTCATGAGCCTGTTGGTCATCTGTATGTCTTCTTTTGAAAAATACCTATTCAGATATTCTGCCTATTTTTTAATCACATTGTTTATTTTTTATATTGAGTTGCATACAGTGTTAATAAATTTTGAATATCAATCCCTATCAGTCATATTATTTGCAAATGTTTTCTCCCATTCAATTGGTTGTCTTTTCATTTTGTTGATGGTTTCCTTTTCTGTGCAAAAGCTTCTAAGTTTAATTAGATCTCATTTATTCTTGCTTTTATTTCTTTTGCCATAGGAAACAGATTCAAAAATATATTGCTGTAATTCATGTCAAAGAATGTTCTGACTATGTTCTCTTCTGGAAGTTTTATGGTTTCATTTAGGTCTGTAATCCATTTTGAGTTTATTTTTGTACATGGTGTAAAAAAACGCTCTAATTTCATTCTTTTACATGTAGCTGTCCAATTTTCCCAACACCGCTTATTAAAGAGAGTGTCTTTTCCTCCATTGTATATTCTTATCTCCTTTATTATAGATTAAGTCACCATAACTGACCCATAAAGTATGTGGGTTTATTCTTGGCTCTCTATTCTATTCCATTGACATATGTGTCTGTTTTCGTGCCAGTACTAAAGTGATTTGATTACTGTAGTTTTGCAATATAGTCTGAGGTCAGGAAGCATGATACCTACAGCTCTTTTCTTCTTTCTGAAGATTGCTGTTTTCATATAAGTTTTAGAATTATTGGTTCTAGTTCTGTGAAAAAATGCCATTGGTGTTTTGATAGGGATTGAACTGGATCCAAATAGGAAAAGGAGTACTTCAAGGTTTATATTGTCACCCTGCTTATTTAACTTATATGCAGAGTACATCACGAGAAATGCTGGGCTGGAAGAAGCACAAGCTGGAATCAAGATTGCTGGGAGAAAAATAACCTCAGATATGGAGATGAAACCACCCTTATGGCAGAAAGTGAAGAGGAACTAAAAAGCCTCTTGATAAAAGTGAAAGAGGAGAGTGAAAAAGTTGGCTTAAAGATCAACATTCAGAAAACGAAGATCATGGCATCCAGTCCCATCACTTCATGGGAAATAGATGGGGAAACAGCAGAAACAGTGTCAGACTTTATTTTTGGGGGCTCCAAAATCACTGCAGATGGTGATTGCAGCCATGAAATTAAAAGACACTTACTCCTTGGAAGGAAAGTTATGACCAACCTAGATAGCATATTCAAAAGCTGAGACATTACTTTGCCAACAAAGGTCCATCTAGTCAAGGCTATGGTTTTTCCAGTAGTCATGTATGGATGTGAGAGTTGGACTGTGAAGAAGGCTGAGCGCCGAAGAATTGATGCTTTTGAACTGTGGTGTTGGAGAAGACCCTTGAGTCCCTTGGACTGCAAGGAGATCCAAGCAGTCCATCCTAAAGGAGATCAGTCCTGGGTGTTCATTGGAAGGACTGATGCTAAAGCTGAAACTCCAATATTTTGGCCACCTCATGTGAAGAGTTGACTCATTGGAAAAGACTCTGATGCTGGGAGGGATTGGGGATAGGAGGAGAAGGGGACGACAGAGGATGAGATGGCTGGATGGCATCACCGACTTGATGTGCATGAGTTTGGGTGAACTCCGGGAGTTGGTGATGGACAGGGAGGCCTGGCATTCTGCGATTCACAGGGTCGCAAAGAGTCAGACACGACTGAGTGACTGAACTGAACTGAACTGAACTGAATTCATTATGTAGATTGCCTTGGGTAGTATGGTCATTTTCACAATATTAATTCTTTCATTCTACATTGAGGGTTCATTTTCTTTTGATAGATGGTACAATACTGTCCTAATTCTAGCTAAGTTGCACTAACAAAGTACAGAATATGAAATTCTAAGCTTCTAAAAGTTATTTTCCTACCATTCAGATGGTATGTTTCTTAAAATGCCAACATATCTCAAACATCTTATTTCAGCCTTCTTGAAGCACAAGAAGGAAGTATTTCTCTAGCAAAGCTGTTCTCCTACCATATTAAGTGAAATTTATCCAATACTATAATAGTTCTGGTAGCTTTTGAAGGTGGAGGAAGATAAACTGTTTAGACAGTGTGTGAAAGAGCTTAAATGTTTCCTTCCTATATTAAGGAGAGTAGCTCACTGGGATAGTTTCATCTTAAAATAAATTTATGTTCTCTGGTTGTTGGTAAAGAGATAAGGAAGTACATTGGACTGACCTGTTCTGTTATTAAAAGCTACGTCCAGATTGTTGCCTGTGCATATATATGTGGTCAAATGAGAGTTCATAGACAATGACATTACATTAGGCTTTCATCTGGTGCTGTTGATAGTGACAATAATATGGATTAGGCCTGTCTTACCAATTCTGAAGCACTCTATAATCTGAGAAGACATTGAAGTCAGACTTGTAGAACTGAATTAGAGATGTGTGGGTATTAAAATACTCCATCCACCCCATTTCCACATGTACCATCTGTTGTTTCCAGATGTACTGCTTCCTAGAGGTGGTATTCATGGGCATGGTATTATAACAACAACAAATCGGCATTCCTAGTTCTGAGAACTAATTCCCAGAAATACAAGTTTTCATTGGCTGCACTTCAGGGAATTAGACTCCTCTGTGGCTAGGGACATGCCATTACAACCATGGTAATGGAAATAGACCAATTCAGAGCTTATAAGGCATTAGGGAGCCTTCAAGTTGGGAGCAGTACAAAGTTTCTCTTATGTGTCTGTAACTCAAGGTAAGTTGAGCAACACTTATTAATGCTCCCCCCCACCCTTGGTGATTAGATATGCCTAGCTCATTGTAGATAATGTGTCAGAAGTATCTCTTCTATGTTAATTTTGATAAGGAAAGTTATAAAACACTCCAAAGGTTCTAGAGTTTATGCTTAAAGCCTCGTATATTGTCCAGCACCTTAATCTGGTGCTGTCTGTAAAGCAATGGACTGTCCCCTCCCTCAAGACCACTGCTTGCCTCATTAATACCACTGGAACAAATTATCACTTCACAGCCCAGAAATCTTCTATAGCAGTTGTGGTGATTGATGTAACAAGGCTAAAAAATAATGATGAAATGCATGTTCCAGAAGACAGATTCAAATGGCAGGAGCTTCAAAGGCAATTAAATGTGACACAGAAGGAGTCTTCCTGGAATAAAGTATTTTCAAATAAATGGTAAGATAAGTGTGATAATCTCCTAGACTCACATTACACATAAATTAGTTTTCAATGAATAATTATTTCTGAAGGCTTAGTATGCAATAAAATAGAAGTTTAGAAACAGCCAGTTTGAACTATTTAAAAAATGTATTTTGGGGTTTAAAATGGGAAAAAAGCAATGCTTTGGGACTGGCATATAGGCTCATAGTCTCATAAAGGGATTCATTTATTTGTAGCCATAATATTTGAATGACACCTTTTGATATGCTTTAAAGATTGCTGTTGGTTGGAAAGTAATCATGACTACAGATGTCAGGTTTAACTGCCTTTCTCCAAAGTGAGTCAAACGATCCTTATGATGTATTGATTCTATACCACTAAGTTACTAACTATGCTGTGAGAGGAACCTGCCTACTCAAGAGAGTGTACCTGTGCATTAGACAGGCACATCAAGGTCACCATGAAGGGGAAATTTAAGACATGTGGAAGTAATTGAAACAGCTGGGCAATGTTAAAGCACTCTGGCATCTAAAGTCTTGGATAAGGTAAACCTCAAACTGCCTTTTTGGCCCTGTAAGTGCCCTTGTTTTCTTGAAATTTGGGCATAGGACAGATGAGATGAGCACTGGCTCAGATGTAGCAAGAGAGGTTATTTTTACAGGAATTCTCCACTAAAAAGTTAATCAGAGGACTGTACTTCCAAAGAGACTTTTTAAATAACTTCTAAATAGTAATTTTAAAAAATCATGTTTTTGAGTTTGGTGTAAAATTATCAGGGGTTGTATTGGATACTTGTTTAAAGTTATTTCTTCACTAGTCTGTTATTAGCCAAACCTGATGAGGACATTTTGTTGATTTCTTGGCATAATCAAAGGAACATATTTATTTAAGGTAGATTATGTGTCTCTCTTACTCAGAATTATTGAGATATAAGTCAATGCAAGTAAAAAATCATTCATTGCACTTCAATAATCAGTTTGACATTTTTTTTTACAATATCTCAACCATCCTTTTTAACAACATGATTGAATTATTCTGAAATGTTTTATAATTGTACAGGTCATCATTAACAGTGTTATTTGCCCTGAGTGGGAGTTTGAAGTATCCTTTTGAAAGAAAAATTAAAGATTATTTTGACCTAGTTCTTTAAAATAAGTAATATTTTATGTCAAAACACTGGTTAATATGTAGAACACAGACAGAAATATTCACCAACTGTCAAAAGAGGCTGAGGAATTATTTCTACTTTAAGATGTCTACAATTCACTAGGTTAGACTAAGAGACATAAACATGAATCAAGTGACTTTTTATTACTTAAATGAACTTTAAAAAATTGCATTAGCCTCTTAAAAACTTTGAGTTTGGACTTAGAAAATTCTGCCTTTTTCTTTCCTGGCCTGTTAATTGGTTGGAAATAATGAAAATACACAGTTATGTATCATGGATGGCAGAAAACACGTATGACTAAAATGACAGCTGCTTAAAATAGAAAAAGCAATAAAATGACTGTACTTTTATGACACATTTATAGGCTGGTAATAAAGCTCCTTCCTAATCTCATTCTCTCATCACAGCACCCAAGTGATTTGTCTAATAATTGTTTATCTATCTTTTTAAACCATGGAAAAGCCAGAAGATGGACCTAATGACCCAGCATTCCTTTTTTTATTGTTACCATCCTTCAACTGCATGCACATTCATAGTCATTTTGAAGAAAACCCGGGGTGTTTTAGTCCAATCCCCAAAGCATGTCACTAAATTCTTGTCACAATTGACAAAGAATAGCTAACATGTATTTTTTTCACTAACTGCTTTTAAACAATGTTGAGAACTGGTTGCTTATATAGCATAGTTAAATTAAAACACAGATGGTACGAGGAGGGAGGAGGGAGGGGGGTTCAGGATGGGGAACACCTGTATACCTGTGGCGGATACATGTTGATGTATGGCAAAACCAATACAATATTGTAAAGTAATTAGCCTCCAATTAAAATAAATAAATTTTTTAAAAAAGAAATAAGCCATTTTAAATGAATACTTGGAACCACCCCACTCCTAATTAGTCATGTAATATTTTGAGAAAGAAAGTATACTTACATCCACTGAGTGCCTGCTCTGGGCCAAACACTGTCGTGTATATAAACTTATTTAACAGCAATTTCACAACAACATTGTGCGGTAGTTATTTTTATCCCTATTTTTATAGAGGAAGAAACTCAACCTTAGAGATGTTAAGGAGCTTCTCCAGTGACATAACAGCTACTCCATGGCAGAGCCAATATTCAAATGTCCATCTGCCTTGTTCTAACTGTTACATTGCATAGCTTTGAAATAAATGTGGAGAATATGTTTGATAATAATGGTTATATTGTAATACATTGGAGTAGATCTGTGTAACACTATTCATCAAGATAAAGTATGTGTTTAGTTTGTTAAATTGCTTGATTTAACATGCTAGAATAAATTAAATGCATGAGCAATATCAGAATGTACAGAATTGTGTTGATTATATTAATGCTATTTTATAAATTATAGTAATGATTTTCATATAGGGACAATCTATACAAGTATTTAATGGAAAAAAATAAAGTTATTTGCACCCACACATTCATAAAATTATGGGTTTTAAAGCTACAATTTCTGTTTTCCATAACCTCATATATAAAATAATTCAACTACCAAAATTGAAAAATGATATTGCTTCACATTTGAACTATCTGTTGCTAGGTGTAGGGACTGGTAAAGATATTCAGGTGCAAATTACGCTTTAAAAAGAGGACTTAAATGTATTTAATTGTATAATATACTTTTAGCTTTAGGTTGTAATACAATCAATTACTTCACTGTGATTTAATATTGACATATTTCTGCTGAAAATAAAAAGGCCAGTGACTATGGAAAGCAATTGTATCATTCTACATGTGTAGAAATCTTGCAATATAATTATATTCCTGTTATGTTCCTACTAATCGTTTATGAATGTTTAAGGCTTTTTATTTTTTTTCACTTTCAATTTAAATGATTCTTTTTTTTTTGCAGTATTACAGAAAGAATAGGCTAAACCTAGAAATGTATTTATAAGATATAGTGACTATATGAGAAAGTATATCAAAATAAGTTCCTTTTTTTTACAAGGTGAATCAGCGCTATGTACCTATGATAGCCCTTTAATTCCATATAACCTTGTAGTTCAGGGCTTCCCAGGTGGTGCTGTGCACTGTGCTTAATCACTCAGTTGTGTCCGACTCTTTCTGACCCCATGGACTGTAGCCCACCAGTCTGCTGTCTGCTCTGTCCATGGGGAGTCTCCAGGCAAGAACACTGGAGTGGGTTGCCATGCCCTCCTCCAGGGGATCTTTCCAACCAATGGGTCGAACCAAGTCTTCCACATTGCAGGCAGATTGTTTACCATCTGAGCCACCAGGGAAGCCCACCCCCCACCCCCTCAGGTGGCATTAGTGGTAAAGAACCTGTTTGCCAATACAGGAGACATAAGAGATGGGATTCTATCCCTGGGTCAGGAAGATCCTCTGGAGGAGGGCATGGCAATCCATTTGAGTATTCTTGCCTGGAGAATCCCATGGATAGAGTAGCCAGGCAGTCCATAGTGTCACATAGAGTCAGGCACAACTAAAGTGACTTAGCATGCATGCATGACCTTGTAATTCTGTAACCTCTCTGAGCCCATAGTTTTCCTTTATTAACTGTGAAATGGGATAGTAACTACTACTCTGGGCTCCTATGATAATTGCATGATGTAATATACATAAAGAGTAATGAACAGTGTCTAGCAATGAGTAGTTATCAGTTTGTTATAAAATCAATTAATATTTTTGCATATAATTCAATATTTTGAAATAAGATTTATGAATGTTTTAAAATCTGATGCAAAATTTGATTTTTAAAATGAATGAAATCTCAATTACATTGCAGCTGCTTATCATATCCTTTTGCTAGCTTCACCAACATTGATCAAAATGACATAGACCTCTCAAGAACATGCCTCCTTTACCATGTCTTACCCAGACTTTCCCTCTTGTGTTTCAATAGTTTCCTCTCAAAGCAGAATGTTTTGATATGACTGCCTGACATGACTATTTTGATGGAAGCATATTGACATAACCATATCCAAATAATCCCTTCAAATATAAAATCACTGTTTTTTCCTTCCATGGGTTGTATATCATATCAGATTTTTTTAAAACTATGGCTCTTTATTTTCATATGGACAGTTCAAAGGAAATATCAGTAGCTTTTTTTAATGTAAAAAAAAAGAGAGAAAAAAAGCACCACCCCTACACAAACACCTTCCTTGAGAACTTAACATCTGTTATTAGAAGCCTGGGTAAAGGATTCCGTAGTTTAGAAGGGAAATACAGTGCAGATTTCTCTAGAGAGCAGTTATTAAAGAAGTTTGGGGGTAAGAAGTTTAAAGCTAGCTTTGTGGGCTAGCTTGGAGGGTGGGCTTATTTCCCAGGCTCAATGTGATTTGGGAGAGGTGTCATAGGGCTGGGTATAGGGTATTGGGACAGTGGTCACTGCCCAGAGCCTTGGAACAGATTTTGCTGTCACACAATTCAGGCAACAGAGACTGAGATAACTAAAAATAATCAAGGCACCAACCAACGTTTTAGGATCGTGCATTCATCAGAGGTCCAAAAGGTGTAGGCGTAGGCCATGTCGGGGTAGAGGTGCCGGAAACTGTCATTGAGTGGCACAGCCTGCAGCAGTTTCCCGAAGCCTTGCTGCTCTTGTGGAGTGAAGCCAGCATTCTTTCTATTTCCTTTTGGGTTGTGAAGGGCAACTTCTTCATGAGCCATGTTGAGGTCCCCACAGAGTACAAGGGGCTTGCGGGATGCCAAACCCTTCAGGAATTTGCAAAAGGCTTCATCCGAGTGCTGGCGGTACTTCAGGTGTACCAGACCTCCTCCTGCATTAGGCACATAGGCTGTCATGAGCACAAATGCATCATATTCAGCCACAATCACTCGGCCTTCCTGATCATGTTCTTCCTCACCAATGCCATAGGAGATTTTGAGTGGGCACTGACAGGAGAGGAGGCCCACACCACTGTACCCTTCCTTGTCTGAAGGAGCTGACCAGTACTGATGGGATAACCCAGACAGCTCTTGAAGTTCAACTGGTAGTTTGTTCTCTGAACATTTGGTCTCTTGGAGGCACAGGATATCTGGGGCTTCTTCCTTTACCCAATCTAAACATTTCTTCTTAATCCAGGTTTGAAGCCCATCCACATTCCACGAGCAGAACTTGAGTGTGGCTGATTTGCCACTGGGTGAGGTTTTCTGATCTGGGGGGTCTTCATACAGAACTGTGCTCTCTCCTGCTGCCTCTTTTTCGCTCCTGCCTTACCCTTCTTGGCCTCTGGCTCGGTCTTGGGCTCTTCCCCGTCTTCGACCACCACTCCCTGTGTCCTATGTTTCAGGCATCACTGTAATGAACGCCCTTCTGCACCAGTTCCACGTCGCCCGCTGAAGCAGTATTTTGATTGCATTGGTTGCTTCAGTCCCTGTCTGGCTCCTCCTTAACCCAGCACAAAGAATCCGTATCAGATATTCTTGAACCTAGTTGTCTCTCTACCACCCAGACTGCATGGTTCTTTCTCTCCCAGTTTTACTCATATTTAAATTGTTTGATTTTTTTTCATTGAAATGCATTACTTTTATAGTCATAAAAAAGAGAACTATTTTTAAAATGCATACAATTGAGTTAGCCTCCAAGGGGACGGGTGATTTTTGTCTTCCAAAATCATTTTAAGAGTGCATAATGTATGTATATCACTGTGGAAACTGTTAGAAGAATTATTCTCATCCATCATCCCCAGTATCTTATGGGGTTAGCAAAATCAAGAAACCTACCAAAAACAAATAGCCATTTAAAAACCATTTTCTACTGGAAAACAGGACAAATTCTATGATAACAAGGCTAAGTCTGTATATCACTAGAGATTAAGTATGACCATTGTAACTGTAAGAGATCATATAATTTGAAATGGTGGCCAGCAAACAAAATGAATTATGACTGATACTCCTTTGTGAGAAAAGCATGTGTGATAACCATGTGGCTCCTAGTTTTATGTCATGTGGATGCCAGATGGTGCCTAAGGCCAACCTCATCTTTTACTCCATTTCCAAGCTTCTTGTCATCTCATACACCTGGGATATAGATCAGGGGTGGGGTGAGGCTCAAAGATAGGCTGAGGATGACTGCTTTACATAACCCAAATATTTAATAATTTTGTTGCTTAGTCCTTGTCACATTATTAAAGTATAATGTACCCTCTTCCTTTCTTTTTAGTATACTTGTCTCCTCTCTCTACCAAAATATCAAGTGTTAGATAGTTGTGCTATAGATTGGGATTTTGTCTGTATGTGTGTATGTTCGTGAGTAGGGATAGAGTAGAGAATGATGTATGCAGTTGGTATAAGATGCTGAGAATCATTTTCCTTGATTTTTTAGAAATTTTGATTTCCTGTTTCTGTGAAATAATAAAGAATATTAAAATGTGCTTTCAAACTAAAAATTAATCTCTATTCAAAGAGAATTTCTTAGAAAATGCAGTGGAAAGGCCAGAACATTGGGAAGAGATACAGCAATTCGGAGAGATATTTGTGTTTAAAAAAGAAAAAAAACAGGCCCTTTTTTTGCAAGCAGCCTGCCTGACGTTAGTTATATAGTAATAGACAAAGATTTGAGTGAGTAGAATGACAATAGGAAATATTAATATGTATATATATATATAACTGAATCACTCTGCTGTACACCTGAAACTAACACAACATTGTAAATCAGTACTTAAATACTTTAATAAAAAGAAAAGAAAATACCAATATGGAACAGGCTCTACTTTATAAGGCCACATTGGTCTGGCCTATCCCATACAACAGGCAGATGTTCAGATAGTGTCAGTAATTAAGCATTTGATGAGGATCTATGAGCAGTGTGTTTTTATAATATAATGGATGCAGGCATTTTGATTCCTGTCTTTGATGGCTTTCAATCTAGAGGGAACCATAAGACATGCTGACATACAACTTATTGTAAAGAAGAAAAAAATTTTAATATTGCTTAGACTGATATTTAAATAGTGTTAGTGCATAGAACTCATATTATCTGGATCAGTCCAAAAAAGTTCTCTGAACCAAATGAACCTTAAGATGAAATTTCTAGGAAAGAGTTTTGTTACTCTTACTTTTGAACCAGACTTATTAAAGACTGCTCAAGGAACTCTGCAATCTGTATTATCTTCTAAGCCCAGAGAGGAAGATTGCTGTCATAAGAAAAAGTTCATGAAGAGAGACTGTTGGAGGCTTTGGTTGGGTTTAGTACATGCTGATTTTATGGCAGCAGTATTTCATCAACTGGTACTATAAAGACTATTACACACTACTCACACGATTAGAAGATAACAACCATTCATTTCCATTTTGATCATCTTCATTATTTCTAGGATATTTATAACTTATAGGATAACCTGATTAAATTTAGTCCCTTGAATCAAAAGGAATTCTAGATTATTTCCTTTTTAATTCTGGGAGAATTTAAGCCATCTGTTGCCTTGAAGCAGAGAGATTTAGCAATCAGGCACAGCAGTAAGAAGATATTTGTCTAGGGATGCTATTAATTAACAAACTTGGAAAGCATTCTGCATTTCTTACCTTAAAGTCAAAGCACCCTAACAAGTACATTGGACACTTAGATGATTAAACTTGTCTTGGATCAGATGCTCTTTATGTTCTGCTTTGGATATACAGAATAAAATGTGAATAGAATGTATTAGATCCATTACCATAAAAAGAAAAAGGTACTAAATGATAAAATTGTTGATTCTGAGATACCAAATAAGTGTGCATTTATAAAACCTGAATATTTCTAAATAAATATGATGATATTTTCACATAATCCTTTTTCTCTTAAAAGTAACTCTCCTGGCATTTCTTCTAATGAACTACTAAATTTAAATTTAAAAATTTGTGCAACAAATTTTGAGGGAACTGAAAGACATTTTTTGTTTCTTCTTAAATCAACTTTATTTAGGTATAATTACATACAATAAAATTCACCCATTTTAAGTACATGCATTAGTGACTTTTCACAAATACATAACCCGTAAAAATCACCACCACTATTCAAGACTGAGGATGTTTCCATAACCCCTTAAGATAGATTTTTTTTCTTTTTTTTTTTTTGCCCATTCCTCGTCAATTCTGTCCTATCCCCAATCTCATTGATCTGGGAATCATTGATCTGCTTTCTGTCACCATAGATTAAATTTACCTTTTGTAGAATTTCATGTTAGTGAAATTGTATAGTATTTCAGTTCAGTTCAGTAGCCCAGTCGTGTCTGACTCTTTGCGACCCCATGGACTGCAGCATACCAGGCTTCCTTGTCCATCACCAACTCCTGGAGCTTGCTCAAACTCATGTCCATCAAAGTCATGTCCATTGGTGATGTCATCCAACCATCTCATCCTCTGTCATCCCTTTCTCTTCCTGCCTTCAATCTTTCCCAGCATCAGGGTCTTTTCCAATGAGTCAGTTCTTCGCATCAGGTGGCCAAAGGATTGGAGTTTCAGCTTCAGCATCAGTCCTTTCAATGCATACTCAGTACTGATTTCCTTTCGGATTGTCTGGTTGGATCACCTTTCAGTCCAAGGGACTCTCAAGAGTCTTCTCCAATACCACAGTTCAAAAGCATCATTTACTCTTCTGTATATGACTTCTTTCACTTAGAATGAGGTTTTTGGAGAGTTTGCTTTGAGGGATAATTGACAAATTAAAAATTCTATATATTTAAGGTGTACACGTTAATGTTTTGATATATGCCTGCACTGTGAAATAGCACAGTCAAGTTATTTAACATACTTACCACCTCACAAAGCTGCCATTTTCCCTGTCATTCCTTCCTTTGTTCCTTCCTCCCTCCCTCTCACTTTCCCTCCCTCCCTCCCTTTCCTTCATTCCTTTCTGTGAGAATACTTAAGATCTTCCCTTTAAGCAAATTTCAAATATTCAATAGAGTAGCTATGCGCTTCCCAGGTGGCTCAGATGGTAAAGAATCTGCCTGTAATGCGGGAGACCCAGGTTCGATCCCTGGGTTGGGAAGATCCCCTGGAAAACGGAATGGCAACCCACTTCACTATTCTTGCCTGGAGTATCCCCATGGACAGAGGTGCCTACAGTCCATGGGGTCACAGAGTCAGACACCTCTGAGTGACTTAAGCACAGCACAGAACAGGAGTGTAGACATCTCTTTGAGATCTGGATTTCTCTTCTTTGGATTTATACCCAGAAGTAGGATTGCCAGATCATAAAGTAGTTCTATTTTAATATTTTGAGGAACCTTCATACTATCTTCAAAAATGGTTGTGCCAATTTACACTCCTAGCAACAGAGTACCAGGGTTCTGTTAGTTCTCTCTGTATCCTCATCAGTACTTATCCCTTGCCGTTTTTGCTGATAGTCTTCCTAAGAAGTATGAGGTGGTATCTTAATGTGATTTAGCTTCAGATTTCCCTGATGTTTAGTGACACTGAGCACTTTTTCATGTAACTGTCAGCCATTTGTATGTCTTCTTTGAAGAAGTGTTTATACTCAGATTTTTTTTTCAGTCAGACACTTTTTGCTATTCAATTGTATGAGTTATATATATATATATATAATTTTTATGTTAGATATAAATTTTATATATTTACATATATAGGTCTTCCCTGGTGGCCAAGTCAGTAAAGAGTCTGCCTGCAATGTGGGAGACCTGGGTTCAATCCCTGGATTAGGAAGACCCCCTGGAGAAGGGAATGGCAACCAACTCCAATATTCTTGCCTGGAGAATTCTGTGGACAGAGGAGCCTGGTGGGCTATAGTCCATGGGGTCGCAAAGAGTTGGACAAGACTTAGTGACTAATGCTTTCACTTTTCATATATATATATAATTTGTATGTTAAATATAAATTTTATATATTTACACATAAATATATGTAGGATACTAACCCCTTATCAAATAGATGGTTTGAAAATACCTTCTCCCATTCAATAGGTTGTTTTTTAATTTTGTTGAATTTCTGTCCTCAAGTGCTTCCAGGGTACATAAATAAGTTAAGAATATCCAGTCTAGACTGTAACATCAAGCAGACTAGAATTGGAGTCCCAGCTCTTCTATTTACCACCTTTTTACTTTTGCAAGTTCTTTTACCACCCTAAAGCATTACTTCCTCAATTTAGAATTAGTGATAGTACTTTATGGTGGATTTATTATTATTGCTAGGATTGAATAAGATTTTATATATATGTATATATATACATATATATATATGAAGTGCTTTTACAGTAATGACTGCCACATAGATATTTCCCTCAAATGTTGGTCCCTTTCTTCTCTTCTGTCCCTCTAAGAATTGACTTTATTCTTTAATACACTTCTGTACATCCCATCCATGAAAGTGAAAGTGAAGTCGCTCAGTCATGTCCGACTCTTTGCAACCCCATGGACTGTAGCCTACCAGGCTTCTCTGTCCATGAGATTTTCCAGGCAAGAATACTGGAGGGGGTTGCCATTTCCTTCTCCAGGAAATCTTCCCAACTCAGGGATTGAACCCAGGTCTCCCACATTGTAGGCAGATGCTTTACCATTTAAGCAACCAGGGAAGTCCAGGGAAGATCCCATCCATGGGAATCTCCTAAAAATACCTTTTGGACCATGGTATACCCTGCCACACAGCGTCCAATGGTGCCTTATTATCTACTGGGTGAAGTCCAAACTTCAAATTCAAAATTCAAGGTCCTCTACAATCTGAACCCAGCTGTTTCCTTCCTACCACTACATGAATATTTCACTCAAGTTCAATTAGTGGACACCAGGGTTTCTTCAGTCTGTCAGGGGGCTTGTTGTTTAAGAGTAGAGAGGTTTGGTCTTGTAGGGGTGGATGGTAGTGTGATGATGGAAGTTCTGATAGCATTTCATAGAGGAGATGACAGGATTGAGAAAAAAATTGTCTTTTTCATTCTGCTCCCTTTTCTCATTAAAATATCCTTCAGTGAAGTGTGCCCAGGTTATCTCAGCTAGGAAATATTTCTTTAAAAGACCAGTTACTGCACATCAACTCTGTAAGATATTGCCTTAGCAATGAGGACCAAAGTGACCTGAGAGTTCATCACAAATAGGAAAGAGACTTGAAAACAGATAATTTTAAAAAAATTGTAATATGATATAGTACTGATCATGGCATCCAGTCCCATCACTTCATGGCAAATAGATGGGGAAACAGTGGAAACAGTGGCTGACTATTTTTGGGGGGCACCAAAATCACTGCAGATGGTGATTGCAGCCATGACATTAAAAGACACTTACTCCTTGGAAGGAAAGTTATGACCAACATAGATAGCATATTAAAAAGCAGAGACATTACTTTGCCAACAAAGGTCCATCTAGTCAAGGCTTTGGTTTTTCCAGTGGTCATGTATGGATGTGAGAGTTGGACTGTGAAGAAAGCTGAGCACCAAAGAATTGATGCATTTGAACTGTGGTGTTGGAGAAGACTCTTGAGAGTCCCTTGGACTGCAAGGAGATCCAACCAGTCCTTCCTAAAGGAGATAAGTCCTGGGTGTTCATTGGAAGGACTGGTGTTGAATAAAGGTAAGACACGGAGAACATTTGAGACAGAGGGAACAGAAAATACAGTGGGATAGAGGATGTGAAAGGATTCCATGGGTTCAGGGAATCATCCAAAGTCTGATGAGGCTTCAGTATAGAACTGGGGCAAAGATGGAGTGGAAAATGAGAAATGAGGCTCTGAAGGTAGATCACAGTCAGTCTGTGGTTCTTATATTACAATAATAATTGCAATAATAATTTATTGAACACCTACTATGTATTAGGTGCTCTGTAAAGTGCTGTATATACATTGCTTTTTCCAAAGATTTCTATCAGCCGTGTGACATATAAGGAATATTATTCCCATTTTTTCATTGAGGAAACTGAGGCAGAAAGTAAGTGGTTGCCCAAGGTCACCAACTGAAAAGGCAAAGCTAAGACTGAAATCCAGGTGTGAATAACCACCGAATTCATGAACATGAATGTACGAGGCAGCGATGGTAGCAACATAGATGTAGAGCAGAGGGAGTTGCATCCTCTGAGGCATCCTATGAGGTAGAAAGATAGTGTTGTTGGGGCCTGATGTTGAGGGATAAACCAGAATGAGGCACAGAGGGTGATTCGAAGGTTTCTGGCTGGGGAGATGTGGTTTTGGGAACATGGTTAACCCATTTGTGGACATGGAGAATTTAGGAAGGAGAAGAATGAGAGGCGTTAATGAATTTGAATTTGGATGTTTCATAAACTTCAGGATCTTCCAGTAGATTGAAGCTGTTCACTAGAGATTTACAAATACAGATGGCGAGATCTGGACTGGATAGACAGATCTGGAATCAATCACCATGTTGACAATAATAGAAGTTGAGTCATGAATATAATTACCCAGGGAGAATGTATAAAAGTAAAAGAGCAGAGCATCAAGAATAGATTGTCCCTTCCTTGGAAAATTTTTAACATATTCCTTGCTAACTAGCATAAACTTCCTAGTGTTATACAGAGACTTTTTTTTTTTAATCTCTCTGATGTCTGTTGGATTATCAACTACTTGAAGACAGAGACTGTCCTGAGTAATTTCTACAAGCATTTAGCAGAAAGCCTTGTGCAGAGTGTGAATTCATTACATTGGATTGTCCTGGTACACTGGATGGTTTTAGAGACAGGACTGTGAGAAACCATAAATAAGGGGCTTTCGGTGAGAGCTGTGTATTGGGAGCAGTGGAACTGAGGAGAAGGTGTCAATATCTCCATCCATACCAAGAGTTGGGCTATTTCCCTCATTTAAAGTCGGAAATATAGTCATTTCCCAAAGTACAAATTGTGTGCTTTGTTAAGCAAAGATTCTCAGGCTTGGTGTATGATAGAACTAATCAGGGCAGAGAGAAATCTTCCAATTTGAGCTTTCACATTCTGAAGAAAACTTCTGATTGTAATAAATGGCAAACAGTTCTTTTTTTAATTGAAGGAGAGTTGATTTACAATATTGTGTTAGTTTCTGATGTACAGCAAATTGATTCAGCTATATACATACATATATATATTCTTTTAAAATTATTTTTCATTATAGGTTATTACAAGATATTGACCAAACTGAGTTTTTGTTTTAAAATTTAGGAATAATATTTCAACTATGCCTCACACTGCAACTGCTTAAATGAACTATTCACTGATTATTCTGGGATTTGAGAAGACTCAGGGCACCGAATAAAAGCTGACTATTGTTATTTAATTGTTGGTAAAAGACACAATCAATACTTGATTACTCTGAATTGGTACATCCAGCCATGCAAATCTTTAACCTCAGATTAATTAAATGTAGGACCATGACCCAACCTACAACAGTAATCTTTAGTAATAGAGAATTAACTGATGTAAAGTCCATTTGTAAAGCATGTAGTTGTGCTGATGCCCAAGCTAGTTTTCTACCTATCATTCTGTCTGAACTATCAGCAGAGTTATGGCAAGCAGAGTGTTAACATTGGCATTTCAGAGCTCCTTCCCCTTCTCCCTATTCCTACTACCCGTTTTTACCACAGTTCATAAACGAGATATTTCTACACCCAGTGGTATTTTGCATCTTAGTGAAGATTGTTTCCTTCCTTAAAATCCCAAATATTTTTACAAATTGCCATTTCTCATGTCCGGAAATATTCATTAAATCATTCAAAATGTAACACTTGTGTATTGGGTACCTGCTATGTGTCAGGTACTATACTACTACACTTGGCATTAGGGATGTCGTGGGGAACAAAACTGACAAGTAACCTGACTATACCTCCTGTAATAAGACAAATACATAATAGACAAACAAGGCATAGGTAAATGAGATAATTTTAGATTAGTGTCATGTAGACAATAGAAGTGAAAAGCAAAGGAGAAAAGGAAAGATACAAGCATCTGAATGCAGAGTTCCAAAGAATAGCAAGGAGAGATAAGAAAGCCTTCCTCAGTGATAAATGCAAAGAAATAGAGGAAAACAATAGGATGGGAAGGATTGGAGAGATCTTCAAGAAAATTAGAGATACTGAGGGATCTTCATGCAAAGATTGGCTCAATAAAGGACAGAAAAGGTAGGGACCTAAAAGAAGCAGAAGATATTAAGAAGAGATGGCAAGAATACACAGAAGAACTGTACGAAAAAGATCTTCACGACCCAGATAATCATGATGGTGTGATCACTCACCTAGAACCAGATATCCTGGAATGTGAAGTCAAGTGGCCCTTAGGAAGCATCACTACGAACAAAGCTAGTGGAGGTGATGAAACTCCAGTTGAGCTATTTCAAATCCTGAAAGATTATGCTGTGAGAGTGCTGCACTCAATATGCCAGCAAATTTGGAAAATTCAGCAGTGGCCACAGGACTGGAAAAGGTCAGTTTTCATTCCAGTCCCAAAGAAAGGCAATGCAAAAGAATGCTCAGACTACTGCACAATTGCACTCATCTCACATGCTAGTAAAGTAATGCTCAAAATTCTGCAAGCCAGACTTCAGCAATATGTGAACCGTGGACTTCCAGCTGTTCCAGCTGGTTTTAGAGAAGGCAGAGGAACCAGAGATCAAATTGCCAACATCTACTGGATCATGGAAAAGGCAAGAGAGTTCCAGAAAAACATCTATTTCTGCTTTATTGACTATGCCAAAGCCTTTGACTGTGTGGATCACCACAAACTGTGGAAAATTCTGAACAAGATGGGAATACCAGACCACCTGACCTGCCTCTTGAGAAATCTGTATGCAGGTCAGGAAGCAACAGTTAGAACTGGACATGGAACAACAGACTGGTTCCAAATAGGAAAAGGAGTATGTCAAGGCTATATATTGTCACCCTCCTTATTTAACTTTTATGCAGAGTACATCATGAGAAATGCCAGGCTGCATGAAGCACAAGCTGGAATCAAGATTGCCGGGAGAAATATCAATAACCTCAGATATGCAGATGACACCACCCTTATGGCAGAAAGGGAAGAAGAATAAAGAGCCTCTTGATGAAAGTGAAAGAGGAGAGTGAAAAAGTTGGCTTAAAACTCGACATTCAGAAAACTAAGATTATGGCATCTGGTCCCATCACTTCATGGCAAATAGATGGGGAAGCAATGGAAACAGTGACAGACTTTATTTGGGGGGCTCCAAAATCACTTCAGATGGTGACTGCAGCCATGAAATTCAAAGACGCTTGTTCCTTGGAAGGGAAAGTTATGACCAATCTAAACAGCATATTAAAAAGCAGAAACATTACTTTGCCAACGAAGTGTTGTGTAGTCAAAGCTATGGATTTTCCAGTAGTCATGTATGGATGTGAGAGTTGGACTATAAAGAAAGCTGAGCACCAAAGAATTAATGCTTTTGAACTGTGGTGTTGGAGAAGACTCTTGAGAGTCACTTGGACTGCCAGAAGATCCAACCAGTCTATCCTAAAGGAAATCAGTCCTGAATATTCATTGGAAGGGCTGATGCTGAAGCTGAAGCTCCAATCATTTGGCTACCTCTTGCGAAGAACTGACTCATTTGAAAAGACCCTGATGTTGGGAAAGATTGAAGGCAGGAGGAGAAGGGGACAACAGAGGATGAGATGGTTGGGTGGCATCACTGACTCAATGGACCTGAGTTTGGGTAAACTCTGGAAGTTGTTGATAGACAGGGAGGCTTGGCGTGCTGCATCCATGGGGTTGCAAAGACTCCAACATGACTGAGTGACTGAACTGAACTGAACGCAGACAATAGAAGATGACAGGATAGAGTGATTTGGTGGTGGTAGTATTGGAGAGTTGTGAAACATCAACTAAGATTGTCACCTCCCTGAGGTGACATTTGAGCTGAAACCTGAGTGGTAGCCAGGCAAAGATACAGGAGAAGAGGGCCCCAGATGGGAGGAAGAGCAAGTGCACAGACTCCAGGCTGGGAACAAGTTAGCAAATCTAAAAAACGTAAAGAAGGTCACTGTGGGCCGAGCTAGTGATGGGGTGGGGGTGGTGAGTGTATGAGGTGACGCTGGAGAAGCAGGTGGAGTCTGGATCACTCAGGGCCTCATGGGCCAGGATTTTCAGCTTGTATTGTGTTCCAAGAACAGTGGCAAGTCCCTCCTGGCTTTACCAGTTGGCTTCTGCGGTTTGCCTTTGGGGCCCCTGTGTCCCTCGTCCTGCTTCTTTCTAGAGTGAATGACGCCCAGTTTTCCCTGTCCCAGGGGAATGCTTGGATCTCAGGTGGTCTAGAACCATCCATTCTGTGCTGCCACTGCCCCTCCCCAGTTTCACCTCCCTCTGCCCCGTCTCTGAGTGAGAAATCCTCTTAACAGAGGGGCACAGCTGGAACTGGGGGGGGGGGTCAGATCAGAAAAAGACACCCCCTCCAAGATGGAAAACAACAAGAGTCTTCCTGGAGTGGATCAGTGCCATTTCTTGTAGCAGCATCTGAAGACAGAGACAGACCTTCGTACAACCATGGGTGCAGGTGTGTCCAGTGCCAGGTAGGGCAGTGTCCCCAGGAAGGTGTCCACCTCGGAGGGAATTCACAGCACAGACCCTGCAGACAGCATCCATCATTTCTACCTGTGCTTCACGAGGAGACAGCAGGATGATGGAAGCTTTGGGTGTCCAAGAAGGAGTTTTGTAAAAGGTGCTAGAGACTGAGACTTCTCCGTGTCCAAGGCACAGAGACTACATGTGGGGCTCTGAGCCCTTAGAAAAGCTGTCTGGTGCAGTAAGGATTTGTCTTCCTTTCCACCAGAGTGGGGATCATATTGCCTACAGAACTCTCCAATTCCCCTTTCCTAGACACTATGGGCACCAAACTGCCTTCTTCTTGTTAAAAGTAACTCCTTCTGTTTGTACTGTGCTCACAAATGTTGCCATCTATGCAATCTAGTTTAGTCATCAAACCAACCCTACAAGGTAGGGCTTATTCTATGTCAAAGATTATCAAATTAAAGCTCATAGAAAGTGCCCCCAGGAAAATATAACTCTGTATATAAACTGTAGGGAAATGAACATCAAATGTGGTAAATATCTTGGAAATAGAGCCAAGAGGATTTTTTTTTTAAGGATTCGATGTGGAAGATGAATAATATAGTTTCTTTGTCATTGTTACAGACAGATAAATTCATTAAGGTTAGTCTGTAGTTCTTGCTAGAAAACAGCTATTAATTCTTCCAACACAGTGTTGTGTTTAGGTTTCTGACAACTAAAATAAAAACTTTTAGGAAGACTTTTATTTTTTCTAGTTGTTTCATCCTTGGGATAGTTCTAGATTAGTCACCCAATTAAGTCATCCAATTGTGAGTATACTGTTTGCTTTCCTATTTACCAATGCAAAACCTCTTTTAATATGAAGAAATTGGCTGTTCCCTTTAGTGGGTTGATGTGGTTGAGATGGAGGAAATTGGACCTTTGAGGTGGGTAAAGAAGTTCTTATTGATGAAGAGCAGACTTCAGCTATACAGTGACAAATGGGGCAAAAGGAGGTCCGGGATTTTGTGAAGGACATTTGACAATATTTTAAATGAAGGATGGAGTTAGAGATAGATCTTAGTTTCCCTAGACTTCTGTAATCAGTGATGTGCTACATGTAAATCACTCCCCTTTCAGAGTTGTTGGTCGTAAGGAAAAGTTTAGGAAGTAACTGGGAAAGAGCAATTGAACTCAGATTTATAGACCTCCTACAACGTGCCAGGAATTGCTGCAAGATTTTTCCAAATATCATCCCATTTCCTTTGCACAAAAACACTGGGAGGAAGAAATATAAAGCCCTCTTTACAGATGAAAGGATGTCACTGACCCTTAAATAGTTTAACTAACTTAGTCAAGGGACAAAGCTGCTAAGTGGCAGATTCATGATTCGAACCTAGGTGACTCCACCGCTTACCTTCTCTTTACACTTCAGCCCTTGTAAATGAACATGAATGAACTGGCTTAATTAAAATTGCTGGTTTATTTGTATTTTTTAATGTACATCTTAGGCTTCTGGCTGTAAGTCTTAATTTTACAGTAAGCAAGCAAGATTGAGCCCCCTAACTCTGGAAATTCGATGGTTGAATTATGGAAAGATACTTTATGGAACCACTCTATATGATATTTCATTTTGCTCTCAAGTTTAGAAGAGCTATTTCTCTTAAAATCACAGTTTTTTGGCAATTTGATTAGCTTTTTCTTGGGATTGTCAAAAATATCTAGAGGGTTATAATAAAAATGGAGTCCTAAAAATGTGAACAATCAGGTCGGGGGCCAAAGAGAATGTCAAACACTAGTCAGCATGGGAACCAAGATACTTGATTATATACTGAGATATCATTAAGACCTGAGATGTTAGCTCCAAATGAGAACAAAATGGGACTCGTAATGTTCACAGCTTTCATGATGAATTTATAATATTGAAACCAAATTTACTTGGGGTACCATTTTATAAGGTCTGACACTGTTTCTACTGATTCCCCATCTATTTCCTGGGCTCCAAAATCACTGCAGATGGTGACTGCAGCCATGAAATTAAAAGACGCTTACTCCTTGGAAGAAAAGTTATGACCAATCTAGATAGTATATTCAAAAGCAGAGACATTACTTTGCTGGCTAAGGTCCGTCTAGTCAAGGCTATGGTTTTTCCAGTGGTCATGTATGGATGTGAGAGTTGGACTGTGAAGAAGGCTGAGCGCCGAAGAATTGATGCTTTGGAACTGTGGTGTTGGAGAAGACTCTTGAGAGTCCCTTGGACTGCAAGGAGATCCAACCAGTCCATTCTGAAGGAGATCAACCCTGGGATTTCTTTGGAAGGAATGATGTTAAAGCTGAAACTCCAGTACTTTGGCCACCTCATGCGAAGAGTTGACTCACTGGAAAAGACTCTGATGCTGGGAGGGATTGGGGGCAGGAGGAGAAGGGGACGACCCAGGATGAGATGGCTGGATGGCATCACGGACTCGATGGACGTGAGTCTGAGTGAACTCTGGGAGATGGTGATGGACAGGGAGGCCTGGCATGCTGAGATTAATGGGGTCGCAAAGAGTTGGACACGACTGAGCGACTGAACTGGACTGACCATTTTATAATATTTCCATCAAAAAGAAAATTACCAGAGCTGGGAGAATCTAAGAAAAGCCCATAAGGACTAAAAAGGAAAATCCTTATAATTGGATTTTTAAAAAATGGGCTTCCCTGGTGGTTCAGCTGGTAAAGAATCTGCCTGCAATGCGGGAGACCTGGGTTCAATCCCTGGGTTGGGAAGATCCCCTGGGGAAGGGAATGCGTACTCACTCCAGTATTCTGGCCTGGAGAATTCCATGAACTGTATAGTGCGTGGGGTCACAAAGAGTTGGACACAACTGAAAGACTTTCACTTTTTTTCAAGTTCAACACACACACAACTTTTGCATTAGAGTTGTAAACATTTTTGATTACATAGGAAAATATGTGTGCAATGTCAAGTCTGCTGCCTCAACGAGAATAATTTATTGAGAGTCCAAATATGGGATTTAAAAATCACTTCAGATTAGAACTATTTTCACCATGACTATTCTTAGTTTGTTTCCTATACTCCAGCAGAAATTTCCTCACTATTTTGGCTTCATTTTCCATCTCCAGGACATAATCTTGCAAGATCACCTCTCACCCTTATCTCTTGGTGACTGGGCACTGAGATGGGACATTATGAACTTGATCTGACAACTTAATAAGGTGTAATAAGACCTGAAATAGGGGCTAAGACCTGAAATAGCGGCAGTGCCCTCTCGACTGAGAAGATCTAGACAGGTGTAGAATCTTTTCAAGGGTATGTCTAACCAAATTCCCTTTAAGACTTCCCTTTAAAACATTAAATGTCTTTTCCTGTTTCAAACTAAAATGTGATCAGTTGGAATATTGGCAAAGAACAGGTCATTAGCAAAAACTCCAATGAAGACAATTTGCTTTGGGTTTGATTTTCCTGTTTTTGTGGTTAGCTTAGCACCAGATGGTGCCCTAGTGAGTTCTGTATAAATAATACAATCATAGGGTTGAGTGATTCTCTACCAGTCACAGAATCAAGCAGAAAATAGCACTTGTCTTTCTGCACAAGCCCATGTAGATTATCTTATTGCAGATTTGTTCTTATGCAGCTCAAACTCTCAAATTCTTGTTATGGTTGGTAGTTTTTTTTCCTATTTCTTTATTGGGCAAGCCAGCAGCCAACTCCTCATTGTGACCCAGAGGGAAGGACTACTGACTTGAGGCTCTTTAGATGATACATCCATCCATTGCAGAGAGGAGAAGAGGTGAAGAAGCAAAAATCTCTGCATTCCCTCTCTTGTTCCTGAAAAGGAAGAGTGGCCCCAACACTCCCTTGACAGTTGGTGCACATTAGGGGGTGAGGGAACTGGCTTTGCCCACAGAAGCCCTGTGGCAACCCCTTACAGGCTTTCAAGGTCCAGCTCAAGTGCCAACTCCAGCCCATGATGCTCAGTGATCTTTCCTCTTTCTCCGGGTTCAGATGACAGTTACAGTTTGTTCCTTAAGATCTAGCTCTTCATTAGGTTCTCTTTGATATTATAGTTTCCCCACACCTCTCCCTTTGGATGTAAGTCTTATCTCACCCATGGGATTCTAAGTTGCTCAAATCTATTTTCTTACAACCTAAATGACTTAGCACAGAATCGGGCGTTCAATAACTGCTGTTGAATTGATAACACATATGTGGGTCACAGCTCCCACACACTGGAGCACAGATTTAATGGTCAGTACCCCATTCAATGAGCAGAGTTTGTCTATGGTGACACAAAGGATTCTCATTTCTTAAGAGTGATGGAGAAAGAATGAAAAACTTCCCCCGCTTTTCTGCTTTCATTTTACTGTCCTGAAGATGACCCATATAGTAGCAAACAACAGAAAAGGTGATGTAGCCCATTGAAGGAAAATAGGTGGAATCACTGAGAACCTTTCTTCTTTCGAAAGCTGCCTGTATTTTTACTCTGGAAGCACAGATGACCATACGCTATGTCCAGCATTCACATAGACCTATAATAAAATTGAGCCACTCAAGTATTTTTCTGAGCTTGGGGCTCTGTTTACAAGTCTTTGCTTTAATAGTTCCTATGTATTAGATGTTTTGGGGTGACCTCAAAAAGGCACTTAGGAATTTAGATCAGACTATTTAAACCAGTAATTTACTAATTATAAAGAACTAATTTCTAAAGAATTTATTTCACGTATTTCCCAAAACATCTTATGGTCTGTGACAGAGTTCTCAAAGTGTGTCCTATAGAATATTAGTATTTCATGACATATGAATAGATGCTTCCTGGAAAAATAATTGGTTGCTTGGTTGTTGGGAGAAATGTTACGTATCCTGTTTGCTTCTTGGAGCATCACATAGTATATTAAAGGCTCCAAAGTGTCTTATAACAAAAAGGTCTGTTTAACTTGTTTATCTTGGCATTTAGCAAACATATTTGATCTCAGGAAGAGAATAATATTTAGTGAGTATTCTGTGCCAGGTATATATTAGCTTATCAAATTTTCACAATAAAATTCTAAAATTCCCTTGTGGCTCAGATGATAAAGAAGCTGCCTGCAATGCAAGAGACCCAGGTTCAATCCCTGGATCAGGAAGATCCCCTGGAGAAGGGAATAGCAACCCACTCCAGTCTTCTTGCCTGGAGAATTGCATGGACAGAGGAGCCTAACAGGCTATATATATATAGTCCATGGCGTCAAAAAGAGTCGGACACGTCTGAGCGACTAACACTTTTCACTTTCACCCATATTTAAAGATAGGGAACTGAGCTTCTGCTGTATTAAATGATTTGTTCCACGTCAAACAGTGGCAGAGTCTTATATAGTGAATTTTCATGTGGACTCTGCCACCAAGTAGCTGTGTACAACTGGTTTGGACAAATAAGTCAATCTTAATTTCCTTATCTTTAAGTCACATGAAAATAATAATGGTGTAAAGATGAAAGGAGTTGAATTTATATTACCATGTTTTGACAGAAAAGTGCCATACAGGTAGCATTTGTACTTTTCAAAAATAGGAGGAGGAAGGGGGGAGGAAGAGGTCAACAACTAGTTCTAGGAAACATGTTCACTCAAAACATACAAGGTTAAGTGCTAAACTTGTAAGAAAGTGAAAGTGTTAGTCGCTCAGTGTCCAACTCTTTGCAACCCCATGGACTGGAACCCACCAGGCTCCTCTGTCCCTGGGATTTCCCAGGCAAGAATATTGGAGTGGGTTGCCATTTCCTCTTCCAGGGGATCTTCCCAACCTAGGGATCGAACCTGTGTCTCCTGCATTGCAGGCAGATTCTTTACTGCCTGAGCCACCGGGGTAGCACTGCTGCTAAGTCACTTAAGTTGTGTCCGACTCTGTGCGCCCCCATAGACAGCAGCCCACCAGGCTCCCGTCCCTAGGATTCTCCAGGCAAGAACACTGGAGTGGGTTGCCATTTCCTTCTCCAATGCATGAAAGTGAAAAGTGAAAGTGAAGTCATTCAGTCGTGTCTGACCCTCAGTGACCCCATGGACTGCAGCCTTCCAGGCTCCTCCATCCATGGGATTTTCCAGGCAAAAGTACTGGAGTGGGGTGTCATTGCCTTCTCCACCAGGGTAGCACATGTAAGAGCAAATGTAAAAAAAAAAGTTACAGCTACCCTGAATGTTCACCAGAACACATATTTTCATTTCATAACTGCTTTGTATTTTTGGTATAGTTAGATTCTCAGATTCATGGATTGATGAAATTGGGCAGTACAGCATTAAAGCACTCAGTGGTACTGTTTTGAAATGTTAAGACTAGAAATACATTATCACTAGATGTTGGAACTTTGACTCTTAACAGCAACTTTCTTTGCTTCTATGGCTTTAAGCCAGAAGCTAAGCTTCTTTCTGTTTATTTTTGTATCATTCATTAAGTAGGCATTGCAAAGAGCTAATGGCCTTAGAGAGTGGCTCTGCCTCACTCTACCAATTCTAAGGTATGGTACTTGATTCTTAGGACTCTATCATCTCTCTCAATTTGTCAAGTTTACCATATGAGCTAACCCATTTTTACTTGGCCCCTTGCAAGCTTGAGTGAGTTGGATGTAGATACATTTTCCCCCTAAATTTTGAGAGTCTTTGTAAATTTGTTCTACCTGTAAATTTAACAGATAAATAACACAGTGTATAATATAACACTCTGGAACTTATTCCACATACTGACCTGAATGTGGTGATGGGTGTATGACAAAGGGGAAGAAGACTGCTAATTAGACATCTACTTTGCCAAACTGGAAACTGATTTCCTCGTTACCTAAGTTGAACTGAATTCCATTTCCAGTCTCGAAGTCATTATGAAGGCAGTGCACAACTGAACTGAGACAGACTGCATTTTGCATTCTGTATCCCTGAACTATCATTAGCTGATATCATAAATATTGATAGATAGTATAATACTCCACCAAGTTTATTAAAAGAATAATTTAGAAGCCCATGGTGGTTTTATCATCTGGGGTTCTACCATTCTCTAAAGTGTGATGACTGTTTCTGTGGTTTTCCTAGATTTGGTATTTATGAGTTGTTTATGGGTCTGACATTATTTTATGCAAGAATTCATTAACCTTTAAAATGTTTCTGATATGGTTACTCACTATTGTCACCTCTGGTTTCTAGACACACAGAATGCATCCTAAAAAGAGGAGATGAAACTGATAGCATTCAGATTCACCAGAAGTTGCTTTCTTTGGCTACTTGGTTGCTGAGGTGTAGTGCCAGCTGTTCTGGAGAGAGCAGAACTGCCCTTAATGTGATGACACTCCAGTTCCTTTGATAGAGCCTCAAATTACAAGCTTCACTGTCTGATAACTGTGCTTTCTTAAAAGACGTGCATCTATATCTTTGTTGTAAAGAATAGAAGAGAAATAATGGCACTATTTAAAGGATAGTTTCAATATATAAGAAAGGGTAATTGCTGTGAAATCTGTGCATAGCCTAAACGAGCTTATACTCTGATAAAAGCATTTCTCTAAAGGCAACTGCCTGGGTAGATTAATGCTGCCGTCTGGGTTCTGCTCAATAGAGCTTATGGGACTGAATGGGATGGACAGTAAAAACAGACAGACATAAAACCCCAAACTTCTTTCACTCTTTGCTAAACCCTTTGGTCTTTATGTAGCTCAAAAGATGAAGCAAGTATCAGAAGTACTTCTTAACACGCATTAAATACTGAGCCTTCTGCTGCTAAGAAGTGACTTAGGAAGGATTGAGGCTGAAGTAAGATATATTCTAATATTGATTCTGGCCTGAAATAAATGCTTATGTCCTTGAAATAATTTGCTGGTAGCTGTTTATTTATTATTTTTTAATATATATTAAATAAAAAGTCCTTTGTTCTCCTTCAAGTTCTGGATGGGCTAATTAGCCATTTTGTAAACCAACATAGTACAGTATTTCATCTGGATAAATTAATTTATAGTCTTGCATTGAAATGTAATTAAAATGTTGTTGCAACTAGTTTTTAGTCCCTAACCAGCAATTGCTGTTACTCTTTACCTGAATTGGATGGTAGATTTCATTAGCTTGTTTTCCTGGGCAAAAGATAGTGTCTAATTGCAGTCTCTGATCCACAGAGCTACAGAACAAACCCCCTTAGCTTCAGCTTGCTAAGCAAAAGTTTTCCATGCCCTGTAAAGATATAGAGATGAAGATGCTCCTTTTGCTTTGATAACATGTTTTTCATTTCCTTGAAGCTGTCTTTCGGGTTGCTAATCCCAATTTATGAACTTGCTAATCCCAATTTATGAACTTGAAGTGAGGCTATTTTTGGCTACAGTTTAAGCCAAAATTTGCTTATTTTGTTCTTCCTACATAAATGTCAAGTATAGTTACAATCAATCCATCAGTTTGTCTGCCAATGGTATTTAAAAGTAAATTTCAACACTGAAACATGTACGTTCATTCATTTATTCTGTCACTCAACAAATATTTATGTCTGACTATGTTGTTCAAGGCATTGTGCTAAATATACCCTATGATGCTTTTTGTGAACATAGCAGGACAATTTCTTAAGTTTAAAATTTGAAGTTGAAAAAATTAAAAATTTTGAATATCAGATTTTTAGTAGAACCAGGCCAAATTGGTGGCATTATCTATCAGTAAGCATGGTGTATTTTCACAACTTTAATACTTAGTAACTGTAAAGAGCAACATATTTTCTGAATTAGCGACTTTTTTGGAAATTTAAATTGTTTGACTGGTAGTCTTTTAAGAAAATACTGACAGATTTTTCTGTAATGGTTTGTGTAATCATGTGATTTACATTGCTAAGCTTTTTTCCTGGGAAGGCACATTGCTGAAGGATTAAAATAAAAATACTGTACTATGTTTGTGTCACAGACCTCAGTTTTTAACACATTTAGTAAATTAAATTGAGGAAATTAAAAATCAGTGAGGCTTTTGGGTTGTGAGAAGGTTATTTGGAATTTGGGGTAACAGCTCATTGCACCTTAGGTGAGATTTTTAAAAATGCTTAATGTTGCTTTACAGCATCGCTTGAATTTGTAGAAATGGGGCTTTATGATTGTTTCTACACACACACCCACCCACACACCCACACACCCACACACACCCACCCACACCCACACCCACACACCCACACCCACACAGCCACACAGCCACACCCACACCCACACCCACACACCCACACCCACACCCACACCCACACACCCACACACACACCCCCTCGTTGAGAACCCAGTTAAGGAAAGAAGATTGGATCTAGTCAAAACTAGTAGATACAACATAGTTAATGAATTCGCTTGTTTAATTCAAGGTATACTTCCTGATTGATTACAGTATAGGCCAGCAAAATATTCTGGTGTTTGAGCTAGTTTACATTATCCTTAAAGGGGTAAAGAAAGAACAGGAAATACCTTCTCATCTCAGCTTGTCCTCAGGCATCAGGTCACAACTACCACTCAGTACCAGAAACCCAGTCTTCAGGAGGTAGGTCCAGACGGGAAGCCAGCTTTCTAACATGAAGGTTGTGTAGTAATGCTTGGTGAATGTGGAGATTGACACCCTGGAGCACAGAGCAACACTCTGATGGAGGCTGAGCACACCACACAAGGTGCCACTCTTTTTTTTTTTTTTTTTTCTTTTTATTTATTTATTTATTTATTTATTTAAATTTTAAAATCTTCAATTCCTACATGTGTTCCCAAACATGAACCCCCCTCCCACCTCCCTCCCCATAGCATCTCTGTGGGCCATCCCCAACAAGGTGCCACTCTTTGACTAGCTTTTCTGTGTCCTACCAGGCTCTTGTTTTCACACTGCTAGCTCATCTTTTCACCAATCTTTCTTTTAATGTTTTACCATTATGATAGTTGAAAAGAGAGCCTTTCTGAAGCAAGTGCTTGTTGAAGAAACTTTTTCCCATCACTCTGCTGCTGTGGTAGTTCTCCAGAGAAGTTTCCTCACTAGATATTTGATCCAGGTATCATAGGGAATTAGTGGTATTTGTCAAGTCTAGTTGGGCTTCCCAGGTGGCTCAATGGTAAAGAATCCACCTGCCACTGCAGGAGATGTAGGAGAGTTGAGTTTGATCCCTGGGTTGGGAAGATCCCCTGGAGGAGAAAATGGCAGCCCACTCCAGTATTCTTGCCTAGGAAATCTCATGGACAGAGGAGACTGTAGTCCATGGGGTCCCAAAGAGTTGGACATAATCGGGCAACTGAGCACTCACACACACACACCTTATGTCTGGTTAATCACGTATCACAGACTTCCAGGGTAGGGGGAAACCTTCTGTTCATTTAGGCCGACATTCAGCTGATGTTTGGGTCTGTTGCTTTTAAAAAGAATCTCACAAGGAACTCATTGCCTCCCGAGACAGCCCTTATTCAGTATTTCCCCAAGGGTATCCTCTTTAATGGCAGTTCCACAAGGTACTTTACCAAAAGAAGTGTTCCACGGTCAAGTAAGTTTGAGAAGTAATAGTCAACATTTAAGCTCTGAGTATTCCTACAGAAAGTAGACTTGTTTAACCTGCAGCTTCCCTTAACTAATTTGTTCATGAAAACTCTTTCTCCCATATAACACATTTTAATATTCATTCTACAGAAAATATTTCAGTATATGTTTTTTCCAGATAATACATGTTTGTTAAAGCAACTTAAAATTGCATTGACTTTTTGGATGCGTATCAAGGTGACCTTTTGACTCCTTGAGTCTCATTCTCTAGTACTACTTGCTGTTTAGTCACATCTTCCTGTTTTGCTGTGGTTGGCTTTTTGGATTCAAGTATTGGTCTTCTTTTTCACATTTCATCTTATTGGATCTAGTCCACCTCTTCAGCTTGCCTTTTTGGATCCTGACTGTGTCATCCTGAACATTCATTAGCAGTCTGAGATCTGTGCTACTCACTGATGTCATGAGCATGCCATCTAATATCTTTATTCAATTTGTTGATTAGAAGTGATGAATAGGACTGGGCAAGGTTGGTATTGAAGAGGAAAAGTTAAAATTAGGCCTAACCTCCTGCTCATTCTGCCTCTGTAACTCAGCTTGCTTCTTGCAATATCTGGATCACGTAGGTCACGTAGTCTCAGAAAGTGGGGACTTAAAATACTAGGAACTGGAGCTTATCTCATTCACCCTTGTCCTGCTCTTTGCAACTGCCCAGCCTTGCAATCCTGCTTAATCATGCCTGCCCATGTAGAGGTCAGGCATCCCCCTCCCAGTCTTGACCACTATTCCGCCATGCATGAAACACCTTAGTTTAAACCAGCCTATTAGCAGCTAGTGTTGCCCACTATAGTCTGTCTGTAAAAACTCTGTAACCCCTTTGTTCTGGGCGCAGAGCTTGGAGAGTTTACTCCTCTGGGCCCGCTGGGGTAATAAACCTGAGTTCTCCAACTTTCCCAGTGTGGTGCTTGGTTTCTCGATTACTGGTTTCTGCAACAGTATCATTCCATAAGCCATCACCCTTTGGTTCCAGTTGCTAATCTCTCTAGTTAGTAACAAATCCTTCAGAAGAGAGTTTCTAGTTTCCCTGGCCTCTAGCCTCTAGTCTTCGTAGTTTGCAAACCTATTTTTTTTAAGAGGCAAATCATCTTTTCCTATTATTAGCTCTTCCAATTTTTCCAAAGCAAAACGTAATAATTTTGTTTCTAAATATAGTGGCTCATCAACTCTTCATAAATCTAACGCCACATCTTTTCAGGAAGTAATGCTGGTCAAAATCCTGCTATATTTTTGCAGAAAATATTTTGGGGAGATGTCTTAAAACACCAGGGTGTCTTTCTGTGCCTAGATAATTTAGTTGGCGTGGTTTCAGTATATTTGTATTGTAATTTTCTATCTGGAGGGATAGTCTTTTGAAATTGTATACACTAATTAGTGTAGTTTGCAAAATAATAGATATTTTTGTATGTGTGGGAGGTAAGGCTTTCAAATGCAGCATTTAAACATAATTGCTCTTTAAACATCATTTCACTCAAAAGACATGTATTAATTTTTCTTATAACTGCAGGTTTGAGGTGGCCTATTAATTAATCTCCACATCAAGCAAAAAAAAAAAAAAAAAAACAAAATCCAATGATTTCCCAAATGTGTCCCAAATATCCTATTTATCTGAAAGTCTGAAGGTAATCCTGTCCAACATTGCGACACCATGGACTGTAGCCTACCAGGCTCCTCTGTCCATGGAATTTTCCAGGCAAGAGCGCTGGAGTGGGTTGCCATTTCCTTCTCCAGGGTATCTTCCCCACTCAGGGATCGAACCTGGGTCTCTTGCATTTCAGGCAGACGCGTTACCATCTGAGCCACCAGGGAATAGTTTATTTATAATTGTGCCAGTATATTTGCCAAAGTTTAGCCCCAATTATTTATTTACACCAAAATGAATCCTAGAGAAGAATTTTTGCTTTGTTTGCAAATCCCTAGAATAATTTTATTGAGATTTTGAATCTACTTTTCAGTATCAGAGCATCTTTACATTTTTATTTTTAAAGTTGACTTAGAAGTATGTCAGAAGTTATAGAAAGGTCAAGTTCTGAGACTGAAACACATGAGTTCATAATAGGCACCATGCCTTTTTTTAGCTGAGGTACCTGGGATAAGGGCTTCCCTCTTAGCTCAGCCAGTGAAGAATCTGCCTGCAATGCAGGAGAACTGGGTTTGATCTCTGAGTTGGGAAAATCCCCTGGAGGAGGGCATGGCAACCCACTGCAGTTTCTTGCCTGGAGAATCCCATGGACAGAGGAGCCTGACAGGCTATACTCCATGGGGTCACAAGAGTTGGACATGACTTAGTCACTATATCCCACCCCCACCTGGAATAAGGTTATTCAATGTGTCTGAACCTCAGTTTTTCATCTGTAAGATGTGAGATAAGGATGATGATGGATACTTATCTCTTAGGATTCCTTTAAAGATTACATGAGGAGTATTTAAATAAAGCATGTTCCACATTGCTTTATACACATTGAGAATTGGATAAGCAATAATCAGTCTGTTAAGATTCATCTATAAGCAAAACCCTTAAAATGTCCAGAAAAATTTGGCATGTTATATCAAACTTTTATTTCTACAGTGTTCTCCTAATCAAAATGGTTACATTTTTCCAAAGTCTTCAGTTTTCATGACTGTGGATTTATATTATTTGACTCACAGTCATAAAACATGGCAGCATAGTTAAAATTCAGACTGTTCCAGAAAGTCTGTTTCACATAGCTACCATCCAGTAGTATCTAAAACGTTTCTCAATCACAGCACTTACCACAGTGCCTGATTCAGTCTGTAGGAAAAACAAAACAAAGCAAAACAATAGGCCCTTTCCATGGGGCATCTGACTATTCTGAATTTTTCAAAGTTTGGGCTTTTTAAGTTGAGTTTAGGACATAATTCTGGATATTTTGTGTCAGATGAGTGTAATCTCTTCGGTTCTGTCTTGTCTCAACAAAAATTTGAAGTGAGGGACATTAGAGCCCTCGGTGTGTCACAGCTCACAGACAGAGCGTGTTATAGCTCTTAGACAGATCAGTGTTACAGCTCTGTGTCACAGCTCAACTTTATTTAGAAAATAGCAGGAAAATACATCCTCAAGGTGTGAGGGTATGCTGGCCCAAAGATGTAAAGAGAAGAGAAGAGAGCCCCGGCTCTTTGTCTCCTCTTTTTACGTGTTTTTTCCCTTCCCACTGGGCCTGCCCTATGTAAATTGGGCTAACAAGGAGTGCTGTTTGTCCTACCTGAGGTCCTCACTCCAGTCCTCAGACCTTCCTTTGACCTTCCTTTGTTCCATTTTTGTGGGCTTTTCCCTTTCTTGTCTTTTAGCCACTGTCATTTTGGACTCCTGTTTCCTTCTCTAACTACCTAACATTTTGTTTCCCTATCAAAGTCAGATAGTTTGATTAATTTTTATTCTGGGTATTTTTCATTTTTTTGGAACACCACCCTTATGGCAGAAAGTGAAGAGGAACTCAAAAGCCTCTTGAAACTGAAAGAGGAGAGTGAAAAAGTTGGCTTAAAGCTCAACATTCAGAAAACGAAGATCATGGCATCTGGTCCCATCACTTCATGGGAAATAGATGGGGAAACAGTGGAAACAGTGTCAGACTTTATTTTTGGGGGCTCCAAAATCACTGCAGATGGTGATTGCAGCCATGAAATTAAAAGACGCGTACTCCTTGGAAGAAAAGCTATGATCAACCTAAACAGCATATTCAAAAGCAGAGACATTACTTTGCCGACTAAGGTCCGTCTAGTCAAGGCTGTGGTTTTTCCAGTAGTCATGTATGGATGTGAGAGTTGGACTGTGAAGAAGGCTGAGCACCGAAGAATTGATGCTTTTGAACTGTGGTGTTGGAGAAGACTCTTGAGAGTCCCTTGGACTGCAAGGAGATCCAACCAGTCCATTCTGAAGGAGATCAGCCCTGGGATTTCTTTGGAAGGAATGATGCTAAAGCTGAAACTCCAGTACTTTGGCCACCTCATGCGAAGAGTTGACTCATTGGAAAAGACTCTGATGCTGGGAGGGATTGGGGGCAGGAGGAGAAGGGGACGACAGAGGATGAGATGGCTGGATGGCATCACTGACTTGATGGACTTGAGTCTGAGTGAACTCCGGGAGTTGGTGATGGACAGGGAGGCCTGGCGTGCTGCGATTCATGGGGTCGCAAAGAGTCGAACGTGACTGAGTGACTGAACTGAGAACTGAGAAGTTACAAAAAGAAGGTTGTATCATGGGCAAGAGTAAAATGTCTTTGCATAGGGTATACACCTATTTAATATTAAAAGGACAATGAAGTTTCTTGACTGAACAAAATGCACAACCTAAAAATTGAGAATTATGTTTTATTTGGGGTATTACTGAGGACTGTGAGCCTGGGATATAGCCATGTAGATAGCTCTGAGAAACTGTTCAAAGAGGTAAAAGAGGAACTAGGATTTGTAGTTTTTGCTGAGGGAAAACAAAGCAAAACGTGTATTCAGACATCAACAGGTTATTCCTAATCACAAAATAACAGACATCTCAAGTTAATAATTTTAGTGCTTTTTTACAAGGTGAGAAGAGTCAGGAGTCTGGGTTCATTGAAATTATTCCTTTGAAATAACTATCTAGGGCCAGTATCCTGTTGTGTTTTTTTCATCCTGAATTCCCCTTAGGGGGCATGGAGAAGAGTACAGTGGCTGATGGCTTGATGGCTACATCCTTTGTTTACTGAAATGGCTGGCAGTATTCTTTGTCTACGCGTTTATTCATGACTAGTCCTGTGAGGACCTAGGTGAAGACATCAGCCAGCAGCCCAAGTCCTCTGGAGTGACAGCTCCAGAGAATAAATCCAATAGATGATTTTAGGCAGTCAGCCAGAGCACACAGATTCTTGTGCAACTTGTTTTCTATACAAGGATGCCTTACAGTGAAAGTGAAAGTGAAGTGAAAATAAAGTCGCTCAGTCGTGTCCAACTCTTTGCGACCCGTGGACTGTAGCCCACCAAGCTCCTCCATCCACGGGATTCTCCAGGCAAGAATACTGGAGTGGGTTGCCATTTCCTTCTCCAGGAGATCTTCCCGACCCAGGGATCAAACCCAGGTCTCCCATATTGCAGGCAGATGCTTTAACCTCTGCACCACCAGGGAAGCCCTTAAACACAAGAATACAGTCTCTCAGAAAACCTCCTATAGAGACACAGAACTTCAGATCCAAATACTAACATCAAAGATTTCAAGGGAGAAAAGGAAGACAGGTTGAAAGAAGAAGGGGGAGGAGGCGGGGGGGTGGGTAAAAGGGGTGGCCTTACAGACGTCTCCTGACACCTACAGATACCCAGGTGTTATGAGACTTTTCCCTGGGCCTCCAGAGAAGGGAGGACTGGAACTTGGCCCTACCAGAAATCAGACCAGACAAGAACCAGAATTCAAGTTCTCTGCTAAGAGGAGGTGATCAGTCTCCAATCCTCAGCTCAGGCTGAGGGCCCTTCGACCAGATTCCTGCATCCAGGACTGGGGGACTAGAAAAACAGGGAAGGATAGGAAGAGTTAAGGAGAGGAAAGAGAGAGGGAAGGGGAGAGAGGTCAATATTCTTGTTCCTTACCGGTCAGGGCACTCTGGCCAGTTGTCCGCGTCAGGTGACCAGGGACAAAAGGGTCCCAGTTGCGGCCGCTGGGTCTGGTCCATTGGCAGGCAAGCTGGCCCTTGAGTACCCTGAGTGGTCAGGATGTCAGTCTCGGTGAAGAAGAGTCCCGCCAGAGTCACCGTTTGTTGCAGGAAGGCGGACCCCTTCCAGGGGACATGCCTTACAGAGGGGACATGAATTTGGGTTGAAATTTAGTCTGCATTATACTCAATGTAGGCTTCCCTGGTGGCTCAGTAGTAAAGAATACAGGAGATGCAGGTTCAATCCCTGGGTGGGGAAGATACCCTCAAGAAGGAACTGGCAACCCACTCCAGTATTCTTGCTTGGAGAATCCCATGGACAGAGGAGCCTGGCAGTCTACAGTCCACAGGGTTGCAGAGTCTGACACCACTGAGCACACACAGGCAGGGGCTGAGAAGGCATAACCCAGCCCCTCTAGAACCATGCTCTTGGTTTCTGTGATATTGCGATTTATAAGAAAATATATATATTTGGTCATAGTTACTATTCAGTCGAGAGGTGGACTATAAAGAAAACTGGACACTGAAGAATTGATGCTTTTGAACTGTGGTGTTGCAGAAGACTCTTGAGAGTCCCTTGGACTGCAAGGTGATCCAACCAGTCCATCCTAAAGGAAATCAGTTCTGAATATGCATTGGAAGGACTGGTGCTGAAGCTGAGAGTCCAATACTTTGGCCACCTGATGTGAAGAACTGACTCATTAGAAAAGACCCTGATGCTGGGAAAGATTGAAGGCAGGAGAAGGGGACAACAGAGGATGAGATGGTTGGATGGTATCACCGACTCAATGGACATGAGTTTGAGCAAGCTCCGGGAGTTGGTGATGGACAGGGAGGCCTGGTGTGCTGCAGTCCGTGGGGTTACAAAGAGTCAAACAACTGAGCAACTGAACTGAACTGAAGGGAGTCTGGTTCTCAGCTCTCCAAACCCTTGGAATTTCAAATATATAGAGAGATTAAGGTATGTTTTGTTTTGTTAACGAATGTCCTTAGGAAAGAGCCTAAGGGTGGGGCCTGGTTGCTAGTAGAGCCTATCTAGCTAGGGCTAGAACTTTGGAACTTTGGGTTGCAACTTTCATTTCCACCCCACCCCCAAACTCCAGGGAGGGGAGGGGACCTTGAGTTTTAAATAATGGACAATAGCCAATGATTTAATTGAACATTACTATGTAATGAAGCCTCCATAAAACCCCCAAAGAAAGAGTGATCTTCTGGTTTGGTGAACTTGTGGAGATTTGGGGAGAATGGCACTCCTGGAGGGCAGGGGAATGTTCTCGCCCATTCCTCATACCTTCTCGTGCATCTGGCTATTCCTGAGTTATATCCTTTTATAATGAAGCAGTGATCTAGTAAGTAAAATATGTCTCTGAATTCTGTGAACGGTTCTAGCAAATTAAGCAAACCTGAGGAGGTGGTCATGGGAATCTCTTATGGATAACTGACCAATCAGGCAGAAGTACATGATAACCTGAACTAGCAACTGCCTTTTGAGTTGGGGGAGGGAGTGGAAGGGCAGACAGTCTTATGGGACTGAGGCTTTTATTTATATGTGGGGAATCTGATTCTCTCTCCAGGTGGATAGTATCAGAATTGAGTTAAATTATAGGACACCCAGCTGGTGTTCTCCCCTCCCCATTGGAAACTGAGTTTCAGAATACCAAAAGAATTCCATAATGTTTCTAGAAATCATTCAAGGATCACATTAGTGATACCATAGAAAGAACTAAAAGGCAGAGGAACGAGAGATCAAATTGCCAACATCCGCTGGATCATGGAAAAAGCAAGAGATTTCCAGAAAAACATCTATTCCTGCTTTATTGACTATGCCAAAGGCTTTGACTGTGTGGATCACAATAAACTGTGGAAAATTCTGAAAGAAATGGGAGTACCAGACCACCTAACCTGCCTCTTGAGAAATCTGTATGCAGATCAGGAAGCAACAGTTAGAACTGGACATAGAAAAACAGACTGTTTCCAAATAGGAAAAGGAGTACGTCAAGGCTGTATATTGTCACCCTGCTTATTTAACTTCTATGCAGAGTACATCATGAGAAACGCTGGACTGGAAAAAACACAAGGTGGAATCAAGATTGCCTGGAGAAATATCAATAACCTCAGATATGCAGATGACACCACCCTTATGGCAGAAAGTGAAGAGGAGCTAAAAAGCCTCTTGATGAAAGTGAAAGAGGAGAGTGAAAAAGTTGGCTTAAAGCTCAACATTCAGAAAACAAAGATCATGGCATCTGGTCCTATCACTTCATGGGAAATAGATGGGGAAACAGTGTCAGACTTTATTTTATTGGGCTCCAAAATCACTGCAGATGGTGATTGCAGCCATGAAATTAAAAGCTGCTTACTCCTTGGAAGAAAAGTTATGAGCAACCTAGATAGTATATTCAAGAGCAGAGACATTACTTTGCCGACTAAGGTCCGTCTAGTCAAGGCTATGGTTTTTCCAGTGGTCATGTATGGATGTGAGAGTTGGACTGTGAAGAAGGCTGAGTGACGAAGAATTGATGCTTTTGAACTGTGGTGTTGGAGAAGACTCTTGAGAGTCCCTTGGACTGCAAGGAGATCCAACCAGTCCATTCTGAAGGAGATCAGCCCTGGGATTTCTTTGGAAGGAATGATGCTAAAGCTGAAACTCCAGTACTTTGGCCACCTCATGCGAAGAGTTGACTCATTGGAAAAGACTCTGATGCTGGGAGGGATTGGGGGCAGGAGGAGAAGGGGACAGAGGATGAGATGGCTGGATGGCATCACTGACTCGATGGATATGAATCTGAGTGGACTCCGGGAGTTGGTGATGGACAGGGAGGCCTGGCGTGCTGCGATTCATGGGGTCGCAAAGAGTCGGACACGACTGAGCGACTGAACTGAACTGAACTGAGGGTTTGTAGTCAGAAAGCCCAGGATTTTAATCCTAATTTCAACAGTTACTGTTTCATGACCTTGGTCAAGTTAATGAAAAATTTGGGCTGTTCATCATCTCTTATATAATGTCTGCCTCTAGGATTTAGAGGGAGTGACTCCCCATGCTGTTATCTGGCCCACTGAGGTTTGAACATTTTAAATGATCATATATGCTGTGAGTTGTATTACATTTTGGTGAAATTTGGTACAGAACTAGAAAGAAATGACTTGAGACAAAGAAATGACTGTGAAAGTATGAAACTGAAAGACGCTCAGTTGTGTCCAACTCTTTTTGACCCCATGGACTATACATCCCGTGGAATTCTCCAGACCAAAATAGTAGAGTGGGTAGCCTTTCCTTTGCCAGGGGGTCTTTGCAACCCAGGGATCGAACTCAGGTCTTCTGCATTGCAGGCAGATTCTTTACCAGCTGAGCCACGAGGGAAGCCCAAGAAATGACTAAGTTGCTATTTTAAAGCCAACTAGTCATCCTGTCTACAGTATTTACCATAGGTAAAAATCGCTTCTGGTTCACATTGACTGATAGAATATATGTATGGTATTTACAATTGTGTGAATTCTAGAATTCAGAGAACCATCTCTTATATAATATCTGCCTCTAGGATTTAGAGGGAGTGACTCCCTATGCTGTTATCTGGCCCACTGAGGTTTGAACTGCAGAGGGGTGATACCCCATACCGCTACATTTTGAATAGCTTGGATTTAAGAGCAGCAAGCCAGGTCACAGAACAGTCACCACAACATCCAGTGTGCCTTTCTTAGAAGTATATTTCAGAAATTGATAGGTGGCCTACAGAAATCCTGTTCTCTTAAGAAAGTTTAAATTCTTTTTTCTTTAATTTCCCAACTAAAAATAGTTCTTTGGGAAGAGCCCATTGCATAGAGAATACACTTAGCAGCAACAAGGGCTTCCCTAGTGGCTCAGTGGTAAAGAATCCTCCTGCCAATGCAAAAGACTGCACATTTGATCCCTGAGTCAGGAAGATCCCCTAGAGAAGGGAATGGCTACCCACTCTAGTATTCTTGCCTGGAGAATCCCGTGGACAGAGGAGCCTGGTGGGCTATAGTCCAAGGCGTCACAAAAGAGTCGGGCACAACTGAGTGACGTTAGTAATCTCCTGGACTGTAGCCCACCAGTCTCCTCTGGCCATGGGATTCTCCAGGCAAGAATACTGGAGTGAGCAGCCATTCCTTTCTCCAGGGAATATTTCCATCCAGGGATCGAACCTGGGTCTCCTGCATTGCAGGCAGATTCTTTACCATCTGAGCCACCAGAGAAGTCCCAGAAAACAACAAGCAACAAGAATATTCCAAGGTTCTTATTTATACAGGGATGGGAAAAACCAATAGAAGGTTCTAGGTAGCTTTCATCATTATAATATGCAGTATATATAGATTCTACATATGTTAGTCAGACACAAGATGTTCTGCAGGAATCCCGAGGTGTAACCTAATACACAACTACAAAATCAAACTCCAGTAACATCCCTATAATTCTTACTAGCTCTAGGAAAATGGGAAGAAGCCCTCCAGAAAATTATTTCCTTTCATGTAAATTCTTCTAGTGAACAACACTGAATCATAAAGAATGTTCTGCCTTTTGTTTGCTAGTTGTTTTTATAATTTGATCTGTGATTCACATATTTAATTCTGTTCCATACATGTAGTTCCTTATTATTTTCTGGTGGTACTTTAGTCAGAACCCATATTAACTTGTAGTTTCCTTGGTTCACAAATTACTACTTCTCTGGGTCACTTTACCCCCATATTACATCATAGAATTACACTTTACCCCAAAATTGGTTTTTGTAGCACCTACATTCTTTGAAATCACATCTGCTATTGGGTTTTACTTTCCTGAAGAATATTTTCTTTCTTATGACTAGTTTTGTTGCAGAAACCAGTAATCAAGAAACCAAGCACCACACTTGGAGAGTTGGAGAACTCAGGTTTATTACACTGGCAGGCCCAGAGGAGTTAACACTCTGAGTTCTGAGCGCCAAACAAAGGGGTTATAGAGTTTTTATAGACAGACTATAGTGGGCAACTCTAGCTGTTAATAGGCTGGTTTAAACTAAGGGATTTTACATGCACAGGAATAGCAGTCAAGATGGGGAGGGGGGTACCTGACCTTTATAAGGACAGGCATGATTAAGCAGGTTTGCAGGGGCTGGGCAGTTGCAAGAGCAGGACAAGGGTGAGTGAGATAAGCTCCCGTTCCTAGTATCGTAAGTCCCCACTTTCTGAGACTACATGACCTGTGTGATCCAACTTTGCAAGGTGTAAACTGAGTTATAGAGGCAGAACAAGCAGGTTAGGTAAAATTTTAACTTTTCCTCTTCATTTCCTCTCTTGACGCTTCTATCACTCATTGTGGAAAGCATCATCTCATGTTTTGGTAGGACATTCAGAGCTCCCCATTGTTTAGGAGGCTATATTGAGCTATTACCATTTGTAACTTTATGGATTCAATCTAACAGGTTATGAACTGGGTAATTGCATTGAGTATACAAGGGCCAAACAAGAGCACTGCAAAGAGCGTGAAGAGAGGTCCCGTTAAAGGGAAAAGCCGCGATATTCAGCTCCAGATAATGTTACAGTTACCTCAGGAATTAGCTAGTTTCTCTCTCCTTTTTATGATTTGTTCCCGTAGCTGCTGGGCCATGTCCCTGACTATTTCTAATTGGTTTACATAAAAGCAGCCTTCTTCATTCAAGAAAAGGCATAGTTCTTCAGCTGTCAGTAGGTCTGCTGCTGCTGCTGCTGCTGCTGCTAAGTCGCTTCAGTCGTGTCCGACTCTGTGCAACCCCAGAGAGGGCAGCCCACCAGGCTCCCCCGTCAGTAGGTCTAGCCCTCCCCTATTCTGTAAAACCATCTCAGCCAGCGAGTCTATTTGGTCCTATAATGAAGAGCACAGCAATAATATCAATTAGGAATAGAGGCCAGGGTTGACAATAAAAATCTGTCAATATTTTGATAGCTGGTTCTCAAGCTCCTGCTATGCATTGATCAGCCAGCTGCCAGAGTGTGGCTGGGGCAAGGCTGAAGAATCCTTAGGTTTCTTCTGTGCATTGACTAGTCACCTTCCAGAGTGACCAGAGCAGGACCCAGCATCCTTTGTAGGTGAGGGCCTTGTCTTTGGAACCAGACCTTGAGGATATTTTTGGGTTCCTGAACTGCTTTCCAGGTGTTCTCATCACAGGAAGTCACTGCCTTCTTGACTCTGGTGTGGTGGATCCAAGGGATGACACCTATAATTCTAACAGCAGAAGGGGTTGCCAGGATGACCGTGTGAGGGCCTGTCCAAACTGACTGAAGTGTTTTTTTTTTTCCTAATCTTTAACCCATACCTCATCTCCTGGTTGATAGGGATGAACCCAGTTGCCCAAAGGAATTGGTGTCCTTTCTAAGGCTATATGGCTGAAGACTTTTCCCAGAGCTTGGAGATGTTGGGACATCTCCAGGTCAACTAGTTGTTGATGGTTTCCCTTGAGCTTTTCTGTCACTGGAGGTGGTCTCTCTGTAAGATCTCAAAGGGAGAATAGCCTGAGGACCTCAGGGTGCATTTACAGAGGGAGGTGAGAGTCCACAGAATGATAAGGCAGCTTATACTAGCATTGTCTTGGTGTTGGCTGGGGGATATTCTTGTTGTACTGCTGCTGCTAAGTCGCTTCAGTCGTGTCCAACTCTATGCGACCCCATAGACAGCTGCCCACCAGGCTCCCTCGTCCCTGGGATTCTCCAGGCAAGAACACTGGAATGGGTTGCCATTTCCTTCTCCAACGCATGAAAGTGAAAAGTGAAAGTGAAGTCGCTCAGTCGTGTCCGACTCTTCGCAACCCCATGGACTGCAGCCTTCCAGGCTCCTCCATCCATGGGATTTTCCAGGCAAGAGTACTGGAATGGGGTGACATTGCCTTCTCTGCTTGTTGTACTACTACTTGGATAAACAAACTTAACAAGAAAGTTAAAGATATATGGCCCAAAGATTAACGGAGGAAAGCTGCTGAGGGGCTAGCCAGGAGAACGAGGTCCAGACATTGATTTGTGACATGAGTGTTTCCTAGGTATGAGAAGATGGAAGAATTTGGACTCATAAAAATATTTATGTGAAAACCTCTGACTATCTGAAGGCCTGTTTTTTTTGTTTTTGTTTTTCCCAGAGCACAGAGTGCTTTATTTCTTGTCTCCACCCTGAACTCCTTTCAAGGGGGTGTTGAAGGTCAGCATCTTGTAGTGCTCATGATTTAATCTTTGTAGAGGCAGCTGGCAAGGGCCAACTTCCAGTCAGCAGGGCCCCTTCACAGCCACATATTTGACCATGTTTTGGCGGCATTTCAAGGTAATTGTGTCCCATAGTGCTGGGAAGGCTCATTCCCAGGTCTAACAAAGATTTCATTGACAAGCCACTCAGTGTGTTTTCACTAGACCAGGCCTTATAAATAGCAAAAGTCTTTGGACCATACCTGTCTTACTAGCCTCTTGGTCCAGGAAAATATTTCCTCTTGTTGCTTCTTCCCATATCTAGATTTACATTATTACAATTATTGATCTCATATGGGACTTTATATCAGCATTTTATCACAGGCTCAGTTACACATTTGGTAATGTAAGAAATCTTCTGAACAAGCTGCATAGAAAATTATATACCCAGCAGTTATTAGTAAGGTCACAAGCAAGAATTTAAGTCAAGAACTTTCATTGGGTATAGCCTGGTATACCCCAGGTCATCTGACTCAGTTAAATGATTATAGCCAAGTGTTCATCTCCTGGTTGTACATCATGGAACATCTGAGCTTTATCTAAAGATTGGTTACTGAGATAAGCTTTCGAAACAATCTTAGAGTATCCTTTTTATAACTTAATTAAAACTTTTAGCAATATAACATAACAAGGAACTATCTCAGAAGTGAGTCTTAGTAAGCACAGACCTTAATTAACAAAACTAGAATTTAATATTTAGTGAAGCATAATTTTTGGGGGGGTGGGGGAATTCATTGTGAGGGCATTGACGTAGCCAGGGAAGCCTTTAACCCATCAAATGAAAATGAGGTCTGTCAGGGAGCCAGGAAAAGCCAAGCAGCCGTCTTGGATTTCCCATAGCCTTGGCTCTTTGATTTTTAGCTGCTGTTTATCCATTTTTAATTTCCTGAGTCAGGAGCAGACTATTGCCATGTTTTAAGGACATCAGGATAGCAAAAGTCTTACCGTGAGGGGTTATTTTGTGTAGAAGCAGAATGAGCTTTGTCTACATGTGCCATGTACCATAATCTTAAATAATGATTATTTACTTTACCAAAGTAACAAAAAGACTTTAAAAACAAATATAAATCACTTAAAGGCAAAGAAACTCACAATCTGTTACTGAAAGCTAGGTTGGTCATAACTTTCCTTCCAAGGAATAAGTGTGTTTTAATTTCTTGGCTGCAATCACCATCTGCAGTGATTTTGGAGCCCAGAAAAATAAAATCAGCCACTGTTTCCACTGTTTCCCCATATATTTGCCATGAAGTGATGGGACCAGATGCCATGATCTTAGTTTTCTGAATGTTGAGTTTTAAGCCAACTTCTTCATTCTCCTCTTTCACTTTCATCAAGAGGCTCTTTAGTTCTTCACTTTCTGCCATAAGGGTGGTGTCATCTGCATACCTGAGGTTATTGATATTTCTCATGGCAATCTTGATTCCACTTTGTGCTTTCTCCAGCCCAGTGTTTCTCATGATGTACTCTGCATATAAGTTAAATAAGCAGGGTGACAATATACAGCCTTGACGTACTCCTGGTCTTGTTTTTGTTGACTGTATAGAGCTTCTCCATCTTTGGCTGCATAGAATATAATCAATCTGATTTCGGTGTTGACCATCTGGTGATGTCTTCTCTTGTGTTGTTGGAAGAGGGTGTTTGCTATGACCAGTGCGTTCTCTTGGCAGAACTCTATTAGCCTTTGTCCTGCTTCATTCTGTACTCCAAGGCCGAATTTGCCTGTTACTCCATGTGTTTCTTGACTTCCTACTTTTGCATTCCGGTCCCCTATAATGAAAAGGACATCTTTTTTGAGTGTTAGTTCTAAAAGGTCTTGTAGGTCTTCATAGAACTGTTCAACTTCAGCTTCTTCAGCATTACTGGTTGGGGCATAGACTTGGATTACCATGATATGGAATGGTTTGCCTTGGAAACGAACAGAGATCATTCTGTCATTTTGAGATTGCATCCAAGTACTGCATTCGGACTCTTTTGTTGACTATAATGGCTACTCCATTTCTTCTAAGGGATTCCTTCCCACAGTAGTAGGTATAATGGTCATCTGAGTTAAATTCACCCATTCCAGTCCATCTTAGTTCGCCGATTCCTAGAATATCGATGTTCAGTCTTGCCATCTCCTGTTTGACCACTTTCAATTTGCCTTGATTCATGGACCTAACATTCCAGGATCTTCTGCAATATTGCTCTTTACAGCATCAGACCTTGCTTCTATCACCAGTCCCATCCACAGCTGGGTGTTGTTTTTGCTTTGGCTCCATCCCTTCATTCTTTCTGGAGTTATTTCTCCACTGATCTCCAGTAGCATATTAGGCACCTACTGACCTGGGGAGTTCATCTTTCCATGTCCTATCTTTTTGCCTTTTCATACTGTTCATGGAGTTCTCAAGGCAAGAATACTGAAGTGGCTTGCCATTCCCTTCTCCAGTGGACCACATTCTGTGAGACCTCTCTACCACAAACCATCGGTCTTGGGTGGCCCCACATGGCATGGCTTATTTTCATTGAGACAAGACAGTAGGATCATATAAGTTACTGTGAAATAATATTTCCTTAGCCAAAGTTAACAAAAAATTTCAAAGGTAAATATAGAACAGATCAATTAAGAGGTAAAGAAACTTTATTATTAAAAGCAGTTCAACATCTGAGGAAAGTATGTCTTCTTAACAGAGAGAAAGGCTGAATTAAAGTTTTTCACTAGCTTACTTGAAACTCATTTACGTAAACTTAATTAAATTTATTTTAAACTTAGTCAGTCCTAACCATCCACAAAACTTTTTTCAGGGTTACTTTCCACAAACCTTCTAATCACTTTTTGTAACAGTCAACTGTAAGTCAGACCTACTTTCTTTTCCCTTTATAAAATTAATTTTATTTTTTATATCTTCTTTATTAAAAACATACATCCTACTTCCTTATTAGATTAGCAAACAAACATTAATACTAGATATTTAATATTGAATATTTCCCAGTTTATGTGAATCTGAAATTTATTCAGGTTAATTTTTCTTGTATTTATAAATGTTTGATTTGTAAGCACCTACTTTCTCTGGTCCCATCACTTCATGGCAAATAGATGGGGAACCAGTGGAAACAGTGGCCGATTTTATTTATCTGGGCCCCAAAATCACTGCAGATGGTGATTGCAGCCATGAAATTAAAAGACACTTACTCCTTGGAAGGAAAGTTATGACCACCCTAGAAAGCATATTCAAAAGCAGACATTACTTTGCCAACAAAGGTCCATCTAGTCAAGGCTAAAGTTTTTCCAGTGGTCATGTATGGATGTGAGAGTTGGACTATAAAGAAAGCTGAGCACAGAAGAATTGATGCTTTTGAATTGTGGTGTTGGAGAAGACTCCTGAGAGTCCCCTGGACTGCAAGGAGTTCCAACCAGTCCATCCTAAAGGAGATCAGTCCTGGGTGTTCACTGGAAGAACTGATGTTGAAGCTGAAACTCCAATACTTTGGCCACCTGATACAGAGAGCTGACTCATTTGAAAAGACCCTGATCCTGGGAAAGATTGAGGGCAGGAGGAGAAGGGGACGACAGAGGATGAGATGGTTGGATGGCATCACCGACTCAATGGATGTGGGTTTGGGTGGACTCCGGGAGTTGGTGATGGACAGGGAGGCCTGGTGTGCTGTGGTTCATGGGGTCCCAATGAGTTGGACACGACTGAGCGACTGAACAGAACTGAACTTTCTTTAGGCCAATTAAATTAGAACTCATTTACAATTTTAATAATATTATCAAAAAAAACCCCAATATACATAAATACAGACAGACAGAGATCTTATAGTTTTCTGTTTGAGATTTAACATATCTCTTTGACCCCCCCCTTTTTTTTTTTTTTGCTTGGAGTTCTAATTTGCCCAAAGCTGAGATCTCAGGCAAAGCTGGCTATGTATTTCAAGGACATGGAAAGGGTTAACTTCAAGCTTTTTCCTAGACAGGTCTTTTAACAAGCCAGTTGTTATTAATTGCTTATGCAAAAAGAATTGGTTTTGCAGTTTCCAAAAAGAAAAATTTCTCTCATTCTATTCAATCAGCAGTCATGCACTTACAGTCATTCAGAGGCTATCAAAATGTTTCCCTTCTCCCAAGAACCCAGGTTTCCTTAACTGTTGCTCCTTTCCCGGGAGCTCCAAGGAGATTATCCATCACAATGCCTCCCTTCTCCTGAGTCCCCAGTTCTCCCTATCTGATGCTCCCTTCCTGGGAGCTCCAAGTAGGTGATCAGTCTTCTCTTCTACCAGTTGGGGTAGGACCTGACTGGGGACTGGGCCCAGGGCCTTACCTAATCCTGCGGCCATTGCTGGTCAGTTGGTCTGTTCCTCCAATGAGTCCAGTTGGGATTCGGCTGTCCATAGTGTTGGAACGCTGGTCTGAAAGAGAACCTGGAATACCATCAGGTGGTTTGCCTCCTTGTTTGTCTTGGGGTTCCTTCACTCCAGCCTGGCCAAGCCACCTGTCCAGTGACTCAAGGGGCTGGTGTGGTTGGAATCTTGCTGGGGCCTCCAGAAATGTTGCAGAAACCAGTAACAGAGAAACCAATCACCACACTCGGAGAGTTGGAGAACTCAGGTATTACGCCGGCAGGCCCAGAGTAGTTAACACTCTAAGCTCTGAGCCCTGAACAAAGGGGTTACAGAGTTTTTATAGACATACTATGGTGGGCAACCCTAGCTGTTAATAGGCTGGTTTAAAGTAAGGGGTTTCATGTGCATGGAAACAGCAGTCAAGATCGGGAGGGGAATGCCTGACCTTTACAGGCAGGCATGATTAAGCAGGTTTGCAGGGGCCAGGCAATTGCAAAGAGCAGGACAAGGGTGAGTGAGATAAGCTCCCGATGCTAGTATTTTAAGTCCCCACTTTCTGAGACTACATGACCTATGTGATCCAACTTTGCAAGGAGCAAGCTGAGTTATAGAGGCAGAACGAGCAGGAGATTATGTAAAATTTTAACTTTTCCTCTTCAGTTTTAATGTGCCTTTAGTTTTTTACTGTTGCCATTATTGACAACATTTTGGGGAGAAATGTTAAATTAGTTCTGCAACTTTTTTGGCTGCTCTAAAGTCTACAAAGCTTTACTTGCAAAGTAATATTGGCAAACATAATAATTTTATAATGCATAAAACACTTTAATTTGACCTTTCTCCTTCCTTTTCGTGATTAAATAGCTTCCTTCTGTTGGGATCCTTAGATTGACAAGCTAGTTAAGCAAGGCATGTGTTTGTTTGGTAGATTGTCACATTCTAGTTTCATTTTGATGTGTGCTTTGATTAAAAGAATTTATATATAGGGGTGGGACATGCTTTCAGCAGTTGGTAGGGATTATTCAAACATGTTTTCCCTTACTTTTATATGGATGTCTTTCTTTCCAGAACATCACTTTGGCAGATAATGGTGTAAGTATCCCAAGGTAAAGGAAAAAAAAAAAGTTGTAACTATCGTTTGTCCCAATTACCACAAAATCATCATCCATTTGTCCCGTTAAAAATACTACTCATGGTTTAAATTATCAGTCAGTCAGTTTAGTCGCTCAGTCATGTACGACTCTTTGCAACCTCATGGACTGCAGCACAGCAGGTTTCTCTGTCCTTCACCAGCTCTCGGAGCTTGCTCAAAGTCATGTCCATCAAGTCGGGGATGCCATCCAACCGTCTCATCCCCTGTCATCCCCTTCTCCTCCTGCCTTCCATCTTTCCCAGCATCAGGGTCTTTTCCAATGAGTCTGTTCATTACATTAGGTTAAACTTATAGGTCTACATTAGATGCAAAGAAAACACTTTTTTCATCTAGCTCTCCTGACCCCTAGATGACCTTCTTGGTATTCTGTTTACCTAGGGGCAGGTTTCTGGCCACCTGTCTTTATGCTCCCCCATGGATCAATTCTCCTGACATCCTGGTGTCATTTGCTTAACACACTCCACTTACATGGTCTCCTATACTACAATAGGCTATACTACAATTAAACATTTGCAAACTTAGCTGATCTCTTAGCATTTCTTTTATAAGACAATCTTTTTATCCCTCCAAAGTAAGCTTTTTTTCCCATTCCTCTGAATAGCTGTCTCCAGTCATGTCTTCCTCTCAGTAGATGATTAGGTCTTCTAATTTCACTAAAATGCAGGTTATCAAGCATGAACGCTTTCAACTTTCCTCACCTCTGTCTTCAAAATATGCTTTAAAATAGGCTTAAAAGTACGGGGAGGGAGGAGGGAGGGGGGTTCAGGATGGGGAACATGTGTATACCTGTGGTGGATTCATGTTGATGTATGGCAAAACCAATACAATATTGTAAAGTAATTAACCTCCAATTAAAATAAATAAATTTATTTAATAAAAAAAAGTATGCTTAAATCATTTTTCCTCTTTCCCTTTTGTTTGTGAGTAACAAACCTGTGCCAGTGTTTTCTTTTCTGTCCTTTTGCTTTCTACTTTCTTCTTGGGTTTCCCTGGTGGCTTAGATGGTGAAGAATCTGCCAGACTATTGTCATCTGTTATCTTCTAACTATCATTGTCTCCAGTCTTATCCCACAGCCCACTGATACATTCTCTTCAGTATAGCCAGAGCAATTTACCAACTGAGCCATGTCACTTTTCTGTTTCCAATTCTTTGTTACCTGAAGATTAATATCTAAAATACTTGACACAGTGGACAAGATCCTTCCTAATCTGGCATGCTATAGTCTCATTTGCCACCATTCTATTTATTACAGTCATAGTCACTGTTTCTGAACTGTAAAACATAATTTTATATCTTTGTGTTTTGCTCATGAAGCTATCTTTTATTGCATTTATCTACAATGTCTTACCCATCTTCGGGACATAGTAAGTTCCTACTCATTTTGCAAGACCAAGTTGAAATATTGCCTCTATGTGAAGTCTTTTCAAGTCTAACTCTAAGCAGCATTCAATTTCTATATATTAACATGGCCCTCTTTGCATATTTCTATACAGTGTCTCCACACTGCCTTCAATTATGTGTTTATGTGCCTTTATATCGTTTATAGACTGGTGAGCATCGTGTCCTAATCATGTTTGTTTCTCAAGCTTCTAGCATAGTGCCTGGCATGCATTGGACACTCTGTATTGCTGAATGAGCAAGTAGAAGAATTACAAGTGAGCGGAACAGGTTTCATTTTGGAAAGCCTAGAATAACTTGATGCCTCAAACTCTAGAAACTTGAAAAGATAACATTACAACAAAATTGTCAAAGTTCGAGATGCCACGTATAGTGGCAGAGATAATTATGGAATTGCTAAAGATGTATAAAAGCTGAGGCATACATGTTGGTGGGGGAGTAGGGATGCAGGGATAGAAAGAGAAGTAGGGAGGCAGAATGAGTGGCCAACAATGGTGGATCTCCTCTTCATCCCATGACTTCCGTACACACTTTTATATTTTCTGTTTGGCTTGTCCTGTAATCCTCTTAGATGAATATTGGAAGTCACTATCTTTCACTTCTCTCCAGGAATACTTTCCCAAAGGGTCATGTTTACCACTTGACTGTGGTGCCCTTGAATGTTCTTCTTTGTGCTTTTCTATGGTAGAAATACCAAAAGGAGAATGGTTCAACTTACTCCCTTCCTTACCTGCTATGGCTTTATCCCATAGAGCACGCCCAATATTTTTAGTGAGTTCTGTCTCAAAAGACTCTAGATAGATCCAATAGCCCACTAAGAGACATAACATGAGATTAAACTATGAGCTTCTAAACAAATGTGTTGAAAGACTGCCCTATTTATTCATTTATTCATTAATTCAACAGTCAGATTAAGAGTACCTACTGTGTGCCATATCACAGACTATTCAGAAACACATTCATCATGCCCTATGTGGATGTCATATCCTCACATCCTTTAAGATGATGCATTCCTCTTGCTTTTTAATTTTTACATAGTTTTTTAGAGTTTATTTACCAGTCATGTATAAGGGTAATTAAAGTTTCTGCTGCTGCTGTTTAGTCGCTAAGTTGTGTCTGACTCTTTGAGACCCCATTGGACTGTAGCCCCCAGACTTCTCTGTCCATGGGATTTCCCAAGCAAGAATACTGGAGTGGGTTGCTATTTCCTTCTCCCAGGGATCTTCCTGACACTGGGATCAAACACACATCTCCTCCTTGGAAGGTGGATTCTTTACCTAAGTGGTACTAATTGTTAGACCCAACAATCTTAAAAAGTATCTGAGTGCAGGTAACCTCAGGTAAAGTTTGACAAAAGTCTTACAATGTAATTGATAAAATCCTAATAGGAGGATCTTTGTGCAAATGACCCTGATAATTTATGAACCTTCTCTGAAGATCTTTATAAAAGATCAATACCCCTGTAAAATGTTACAGACAGTAATAAACTTGGATCGGTTGATCTTTTTGAGGTCCTTTGAGCCCTAAGATCCTATGGTTAGAATCCATGTTTGATATTATAGATTCTAGGACAAACCTCTACTCAGCTCTCTGATCCCTTTTTGGCATCCCATTAAGGAAACCAAACAGTCTTTGGACTAATTTAAAGTACAGTGAACCCTCTTGTCATCACTGGTGATGGGGAAGGACTGTTTTATATCAAGATTTTAGTGTGTATAGGTATTTTTGAAGTTATGATTTCATTCATATTGTAACTGATCCTATTGTAATGAGCAATGTTATGACATTGACACTTACACACAGTGGACTTGATGTTAGGAAAAGCCTCCTTGGTCTTGTCGTTTTACCCTTTTTCCTGCAAGAGGTCTGGGAGTTGTTTTTTCCTCTTTTTTTTACTATTGTCTGCCTGCATGCTCAGTCATGTCTGACTCTTTGTGACCCCATGGATTGTAGCCTGCCAGGTTCCTCTGTCCATGGGATCTTCTAGGCAAGAGTACCAGAGTGGGTTTCCATTTCCTCCTCCAGGGAATCTTCCCTACCCAGGGATCAAACCCAGGTCTCCTGTGCCTCATGCATGGTAGGCAGATTCTTTACCGCTGAGCCATCTGGGATAATCTTCTAATTTTTCTGATGTCTGCAGTTTTATAAAATAAAGTTTATTTACAACAGTTTTAGGTTTACAGAAAAATTAAGCAGATAGTTTAGAGATTTGCCATTATGCCCCCCTTCACACCCCCACACAGAATTTCCCCTCTTATTAACATCTAGCATTATTACAGTACATTTGTTATACTTAGTGAACTTATATTGATTCATTAACTGAGGGGAATAGTTTATTCAGATTTCTTTACTTTTTACCTGATGTCATTTTTCTGTTCCAGGATCCCATCCATGTTACCACACGACAGTTACTTGTCTTATCTCCCTAGACTCCTTTTGACTCTGGCAATTCCTCAGACTTTTTTTGATGATTTGAACAGTTTTAAGGCATATAGGTCATGTATTTTATAGGATGGCTTTTTATTGGAATGTGTAATATGTTTTCCTCATGATTAGCCTGGGGTCATGGGTGTTTGGGAGGAAGACTACAGAGACAAATACAGTTTTCTTCACAAATTATCATAGGTACATATTATCAGCAGGACTTTTTGTTGATATTTGCCTTGCATCACCTGACTCTGATAGTGTTTGTTAGGGTTTTTCACTGTAAACTCATGCTTTCCCCCCTTTCTATAGTATACTCTCAGGAAGGAAATCATTATGTGCAGTCCACACTTACTGAGTAGAGTTAGAGTCCATTTCCCTGAAGACAGAATATCACCACAAGTTATTTGGGGAACTGCACAGGATATCTGTCTCTTCTCTCTCATTCATTTATGTAATTTATTCTTTTTAGTTTTGATTTTTTTTTAACTTTTGGTTGTGCTGAGGCTTTGTTAGTGCACGCAGGCTTTGTCTAGTTGTGGCGAGTGGGGGCTACTCTCTAGTAGTGGTGCGTGGCTTCTCATAGTTGTGGCCTGGGGAGTTGGTGGGCAGCATGTGGGATCTTCCTGGAGCAGGGAATGAACCTGTTTCTCCTGCATTGGCAGGCAGATTCTCAACCGCTGGACCACCAGGGAAGTTTATGCATTCATTTATGTATTCAGTCATTCATTTATATCAGTGTGGACTCAGGAATATTTAGTTTATACTTTAGGTCCAATACTATTTGTTGTTGTTGTTGTTCACATTGCTCCAACTTTGGAGCTCTTTCACTTGGTTTCTTGATGCTCTAAGATACCCCCATCAGTGTAGGTTGTGTTTTTTTTTTTTTTGTATGTAGTTATGTTTTGGAACAAAGGGATGCTCCTGTTTTTTATTTCCGTTTCATTTTGTACATTCATCTCTTTGCTTTTAATCTTAGTGATTTTTGTAGAAGTTGCTAGAGGATCACAGATGACCAGAACAAACTGATTAATGGTTTAGAAAAGTAGAATGACCTTACGCTTTTACTAGTCTCTCATCTGTGACTTCAGATGGCAGTTAATAAGAATTCTTTTCATGCTTTATATTGATTTCCCCAAAATTTAAACTGTTTTCTATACTAGTAACCTGGAATTTGTGTGTGAAATCGTTCATAAATTTACAAAGCCTTCTGTGAATTTTAAATTCACTGAATCAGCCTTAGTCTTTACAAAAAAGTAGCTAATATGTTTGTGCTCAGACATCATAGGCATTAGTTATAATTAATGAGTTAGAAGAAAACATTTTTCTGTATGAAATATTGAAATATGATATATTATCTAAATAATTGAAATGGCTATGTAGATTGATTATGCCCTAATAGTAATTTTAAGGGAGATAATGGACATTGAATATGATAAATAAGACAGTGATTCTCAGGGGAAAAAAACATAGTTTACATATATTGCCTATGTATACAGATATTGTGATTTACACATAAGTGACATTAGAGATACTCAGTCTTCTCTCATAAGGCCTGTCAGCATTTTCATTGTAAACTTGCTTTTCAAGGGCATATAACATCTCTTCTAAAATTTCATTTGGGATTTAAACTTCCAAACACAATTGCAGACTGTGAAAATTTCTTTTGATAATTTAATCAGAATCATTGTTTTTGTCCCAGTGCTTTGACTTGGGGAGAGCTGCTTTCTTCCTGTGTCTTGATAAATGGTTGCTCTCTCATCTGAGAATGATGACTGTTGAATGAGAATGTGGCCTTAAATTCTCTGAGTTTGATGGGGCTGTGTAACATCATAACTCTTTGATTCTACAAAAGGCAACTTCAAGCAGAGAACATGTTTCCTAAATGACAATGTTCTTTTTCTTAAATAGCCTATTAATGAAGTCCCTTTGGGCTGTGCTATACTCCTCTGTTGACTTCTCTGCAATAACCAGTTAGAAATTATAAATATGAAAAAAAGTTTATTGGCAATACATAAAATATCTTCAAATTCTAAGGATGAATTAAGAAAAATATAAAACCTATATTTTCTTCAAAATTACTAAAATTTCTAGAGAAACATAAAGTAAAATTTGATTAAAGTGAGAGATGCATCATGTTCTTTGCTAGGATATCTGAATTACTAAAACATGCCAAGTTTTCCAGTTTAATTGATTCCATTTCAGTTCAGTTCATTCACTCAGTCATGTCCAACTCTTTGCGACCCCATGGACCGCAGCACCACAGGCCTCCCTTTCCATCACCAACTGCCGGACTCTACCCAAACCCATGTCCATTGAGTCGGTGATGCCATCTAGCCATCTCATATTCTGTCATCCCCTTCTCCTCCTGCCCTCAATCTTTCCCAGCATCAGGATCTTTTCAAATGAGTCAGCTCTTTGCATCAGGTGGCCAAAGTACTGCAGTTTCAGCTTCAACATCAGTCCTTCCAATGAATACCCAGGACTGATCTCCTTTAGGATGGACTGGTTGATCTCCTTGCAGTCCAAGGGACTCTCAAGAGTCTTCTCCAACACCACAGTCCAAAAGCATCAATTCTTCTGTGCTCAGCTTTCTCTATAGTCCAACTCTCACATCCATATATGACCATTGGAAAAACCATAGCCTTCACTAGACAGATCTTTGTTGACAAAGTAATGTCTCAGCTTTTTAATATGCTGTCTAGGTTGGTCATAACTTTCCTTCCAAGGAGTAAGCATCTTTTAATTTCATGGCTGCAATCACCATCTGCAGTTATTTTGGGGCCCAGAAAAATAAAGTCAGCCACTGTTTCCCCATCTATTTGCCATGAAGTGATGGGACTAGATGCCATGATCTTAGTTTTCTGAATGTTGAGCTTTAAGCCAACTTTTTCACTCTCCTCTTTCACTTTCATCAAGAGGCTTTTTAGTTCCTCTTCACTTTCTGCCATAAGGGTGGTGTCATCTGCATATCTGAGGTTATTGAGATTTCTCCCAGCAATCTTGATTCCAGCTTGTGCTTCCACCAGCCCAGTGTTTCTCATGATGTACTCTGCATTTAAGTTAAATAAGCAGGGTGACAATACACAGCCTTGACACACTCCTTTTTCCTATTTGGAACCCATCTGTTGTTCCATGTCCAGTTCTAACTGTTGCTTCCTGACCTGCATACAGATTTCTCAAGAGGCAGGTCGGGTGGTGTGGTATTCCATCACTTTCAGAATTTTCCACAGTTTACTGTGATCCACACAGTCAAAGGCTTTGGCATAGTCAATAAAGCAGAAGCAGATGTTCTTCTAGAACTCTCTTGCTTTTTCGATGATCCAGCGGATGTTGGCAATTTGATCTCTGGTTCCTCTGCCTTTTCTAAAACCAGCTTGAACATCAGGAAGTTCATGGTTCACATATTGCTGAAGCCTGGCTTGGAGAATTTTGAGCATTAGTTTACTAGCGTGTGAGATGAGTGCAATTGTGAAGTAGTTTGAGCATTCTTTGGCATTGCCTTTCTTTGGGATTGGAATGAAAACTGACCTTTTCCAGTCCTGTGGCCATTGCTGAGTTTTCCAAATTTGCTGGCATATTGAGTGTAGCACTTTCACAGCATAATCTTTCAGGATTTGAAACAGCTCAACTGGAATTTCAACACCTCCACAAGTTTTATTCAGATTGATGATTCCTAAGGCTCACTTGACTTCACATTCCAGGATGTCTGGCTCTAAGTGAGTGTGAGTGTTCATACCATCATGATTATCTTGGTCGTGAAGATCTTTTTTGTATAGTTCTTTTTTTGTATTCTTGATTTAGGAAATTAAAACTTAATTTATGCTTCATATAAATTCAACATAAATTTCTGTTTACTTATTGACAATGATTCTAAAGTTCACTTTGGAAGAATAAAGATTTTAATAGTTAAAAATGCATTTAAAATATCAATAAAAGATACTAAGATGTATCACCAAGTTATAATATTTATTAGTATGGTAAGGTTGTAAGAATGAAAGGGTGAATAAAATGAAACAGATAGCTTTGAAAAAGTACCATGCTTATGATTATAAAAGCCATGAACAATGGGATAAAGAATAATTCAATAAATAGTTCTTTGAAAATTAGCCATTTGAGAGGTGAAGGAGTTTACCATAAAACCTCAGACTAGAGCCCCACTTCACATTAGATGCCTAAATAACTTTTTGAAACATTTGAGTTAAATGTTGTAAAAGTTTAAAACTGAAAACAAGTAGAGTTGGCTATTTAATTTTATGATGAAGAGCAATCCCAGAAGAAGGGCTTTGGATTTAAATATATAAGAAACAATATTTGTTCATAAAAAATACAATTAACAACATGAAAAGGCAACTCATAAACATGCAAAATAAGTGCAATGCATATGACACAGGTCTAATATGTATAATAGATAAATATCTCTTATAAGTCTTAATAAAAAAGTGAATACTCCTATAGGAAAAAGGCAAAGATCTGAGCAGGAAATGCAAAGAAATGCACATTGACAATAAACATGTGGAAAATACAAATTAAAAGCAGATTTTTTTGCCAATAATATTCACAAAGATTAGTTCTTATGAAGTTCTGAAGACAGGCAATCTCCTGTACTTATAGAAGAGAGTAAATGTAATTTTTCTGGAAAGCAAATGGCAATATGTAAAAAAATAATAAAGAACTCAATTTCTGCTCCAAGTAGGTATATCAAAAGGTTGGCCATTCACTTGCCTAAAACTCTGTTTTCCTTACTGCTGGGTCGCCCCTCTTTCTGGTTGTTCACCCATATTTCAAATTTGTCCTTTACTGTCTTTCTAGTTTGAGTGGGGAGATACCATGCTGGTCCCTCAAACAACCCTCAGTTGTTGCAAATGACTCAGCTTTGGGTTAAGACACTTAATCTAGCATGAAACAGAATGATGAGTGTAGGATTGGGGGTCAGGCATACCCTAGCTTTGCTACCAGGTAGGTAGTGACTTTAGGCAAATGGCCTAACCTCTCTGAACTTTAGTTTGTTATGGATAAAAGATAAAATATGTATGAAACAGTTCATTGCCTGGAATATAGCATGCAATTAAAATGGTCACTATTGTTACTACTATTGTGTATCAGGGACTGCAGGAAACCAATGAATTTCTAAAGAAATTATTGAACTTTTTAGGAAAAGGTACTTTATTGTTATTATTAATATCTAGTGCTACCAGAAGGACAGAGTATGAACTGAGCTGCCAGTCTAAGTACTTAAGATATAAAGGAAAGAAGTAGCTCTCAGGAAATGTTCTAAGTAAGTGACTCTTAGAGACTTCATCCATTTCTTCCATTTCTCTATTCCCAGCACCAAGCACAGATCCAGAATCGAGAATCTAGGCTAACAGAGCAAAAGGACATGGCCTGAGTGGCCTATTTTCTGAACTTTAAATTGGGATACATGGTCTGACCAAAGATTTTTTTTAATACATGAATGTATTCGTGGTGACAATCTAAAGAGATACATACGTCATATGTCCTTTAATAAATTACCATTATTGGAAATAATAAAATTCTCTCAAATCATAGCTGTCCTAAAAACTTGGAAGCATATGGTTGCCATGGTTTTTGGGATCTTTTAAAATATGAGAATTCTGAAGGACTTTCAAAAGATTCGGTATTCTCACAGATTATGCATGCGTGCGCACATACACACATAGACATTTATTTGTTGTAGGAAGTCCTATCAGGGTTTCAGACTGGTAAATTTTTCCAGAGTCATGACCCAGGTAAAAAAAGCCCAGGCAGGACATGTTCAGCTTCAGAAGTGGCAGAGGGGAGTCAGGGCCAACAGATGTAATGTTAAGCAGACTTGACTGATGAGGGTAACAGAATCTAGACAACAGGAATTCAGGAATAAAAAATGGGACTAGAAGGGAGGGTTAAGCATTTATTGGGATTGGAGCATGATAATTATGTATACTTTGTCAATAAACCAAGAAGTAGATACATTTGTTCAATGAGAAAGTTAATCTTTGCGGGAAGACCACAAGAGATGTCAGGCTTTATGAAAGATGAAAAGGGGCACCTACTCATTTGGCTCGAAAAAGAATACTAGGATGAAAAGTGAAAGTGTTAGTCACTCAGTTGTGTCTGACTCTGTGACCCCATGGAATGTAGCCCGCCAGGCTCCTCTGTCCATGGGATTTTCCAGGCAAGACTACTGGGTGAGTTGCCATGCCCTTCTCCAGGGTATCTTCCTGACCCAGGGATGGAACCTGGGTCTCCCATATTACAGGCAGACTCTTTACCAACTGAGCCACCAGGGAAGACCTACTAGGATGAGGAAGGTGTTAAAGACAAAGGTAATGTCCACCAGTCTTCATTCCGTTAGTGAATATTCTTGGTGTGCCTTCCATGTGCCAGAGAGTGTTCTAGGCACCAGGGATTCTGTGCAATAATAAAGAAGATCTTCCAAGTTCCTGCTTTCTTGGAACTTGTATTCTAATGGGAAGACAAACAGTAAATGAATAAGCACACGTAGGCATAATGTGTTAGGTATAAATGTTAAAGAAAAGAACCCAAGACAAAGGGATAAAGAATGGTATAATGCAGTAGGAATAGGTTTTGGCTATGATCGTCATCAGGGTCATCCTTATTCTTGAGGAGGTGACACTTGAACAGAAGCATGAATGAAGTACAGTCAGTAACCATTCAAAACCTAGGGGAGAAGAGACTGGCATTGCAAACGAATTGATTAAGTCAGCATGCCCTGAGGTGGGGTTAAGCTTGGAGTATTAGAAGAACCGAAAGCAAGCCAGTGAGGTTGGAGCTGAGTGATTTTGAGGGAGGCAGGAACAGGTTGTGTGGGACCCTGTAGGCCACGGTGGTGAATTCACTTTATGTTTGCCAGAAAGCCATTGAAGACCTTTGAGCAGAGGAGTTATAAGATCTGATTTATGTTTTAAAAGATTACCCTGGTTGCTAGCTAGAAAGAGACTTGAGGAAGGCAAGAATTGAAACAGTGAGGCCAGTGTAAAAGGTTATTGCCAGTTTTTTAGGCTCACTAGCAATACAGTGTGGCGATTCCTTAAAAAATTGCAAATAGAACTGCCTTATGACCCAGCAATCCCACTGCTGGGCATACATACCGAGGAAACCAGAATTGAAAGAGACACATGTACCCCAATGTTCATCGCAGCACTGTTTATAATAGCCAGGACATGGAAACAACCTAGATGTCCATCAGCAGATGAATGGATAAGAAAGCTGTGGTACATATACACAATGGAGTATTACTCAGCCATTAAAAAGAATACATTTGAATCAGTTCTGATGAGATGGATGAAACTGGAGCTGATTATACAGAGTGAAGTAAGCCAGAAAGAAAAACACCAATACAGTATACTAACACATATATATGGAATTTAGAAAGATGGCAATGATGACCCTGTATGCAAGACAGCAAAAAAGACACAGATGTGCATAGCGGACTTTTGGACTCAGAGGGAGAGGGAGAGGGTGGGATGATTTGGGAGAATGGCATTGAAACATGTATACTATCATGTAAGAATCGAATCACCAGTCTATGTCTGATGCAGGATACAGCATGCTTGGGGCTGGTGCACGGGGATGACCCAGAGGGATGTTATGGGGAGGGAGGTGGGAGGGGGGTTCATGTTTGGGAATGCATGTACACCCGTGGTGGATTCATGTCAATGTATGGCAAAACCAATACAGTATTGTAAAGTAAAATAAAGTAAAAATAAAAATTTAAATAAAAAACAAATAAATTCTCAAAGGCAAAAGAAAAAAAAAGAAAGGTTATTGCCATAGCCTAGGTGCAGGCCGATAGTGGTGTGGATAAGAGAGTGGTGAGGACTGGTTAGATTCAGAAGATGTTTTGATTACAATTTGCTGATCGCTTGGCTGTGGGATAGAAGGAAAAGAGGAACCAGGCAGGGCACGAGGTTTTTAGTCTGAGTAACTGGGTAAGTAGTGGTGCTATTTACAGAGGTGGGGTTATAAAGGTGGAGAATCAAGGGACAGATTTTGAACAACATGAGATCTCTCTTACTTAGTGGCTGATAGGAGTAAGCAGTTGTATACATGAGTGTGAAGTTCAAGGTGTGGTCAAGATTGAAGTTACAATTTGAGGGGTAGATACATAGTATTTAGCTGTGGGACTCAACAAGATAATCTAGGGGATGGGTACAGATAGAGAAGAGCTCCCACAGATATGCATTCCATGGAAACTGCTGTCACTGAGATTTATTTGTTCAGTGAACACATGTTTTTGAGTGCTTATTTTATGTTAGACACTGTGCTAAACTCTGGAAATATAGTGGAGAACCAAATACAGCTTCTGTCTTTACAGACCTTCGAATGAAAAGCTACATGGCTGATAAAAGGATCAGGACAAAAATGTCACCCAGAAAGATAGACTAAAACATTGAGCTTTACAAAGAATAAAACAAACATAACAATTGCTAAGTCAATATGCTCCAGTTAAACCAGAAGACAGAGAAAATGAGTATTCAGGATATGTGTGGGAGTGGGAGATGGGGAAGCAGATCAGAGTCAGGCACACTTCCAGGAGTGAGGCTAAATATCTCTGGAGAACATATAGGCAAAGAAGCTTTGGATAGAAAATTTTGAACCTATGGAAAAATATCTTTCTCACTCAGTGAAGGTATGGAATAGTAGTGCATTCACATTGTGCCAGAAAAGATGTCCTAGAGTCACATTAGAGAAAAGATCAGAAAGGAAGTAAGTGGTTATGAGCTTAGGTTCCAAAGTCATGTGTGGATTAAAGTGAAAAGTGTGGAAAAGTATCAAGGAAGTTGCATGGCATATAGTACACAGCGAATAAATGTTATATAATAATACTTAATCTGATGATAATAAATTTGAGAATCTTCTACAGCTGAGCTAGTATTGCTCTTCATTAGTGTGATATTTCCTCCCAACAAACTGAGGGAAGAAACTGAGTTAATTGAGGCTCATAGGTAAGCAGATCAATGCTTGGTAAATATATCTGGGTTTGTACTTTAATTTTTTTTTTTCTTAAGTTGATCCTTTCATTTGTCATTGTTTGCTGGTCAGGATCTTTTCATATGTCCCCTCTCAGTTACCTCAGAGAAATAGAAAATATTTTCTTTAACTGGGTATCTTACCATCTCTAGAGCAGTGCTTCTCAGACTTGAAGGTGCTCAGGAATCACCATGGGATTTTGTTAAAATGCAGATCTCCATTCAGTAGGTCTGGGGTGGGGCTTGAGATTCTGTAGTTCTAACAAGCTTCCAGGTGATGCTAATATTGGTGCTGCTTTCCATGAGCCAAACTTTGAGTAGTGTTGAGCTAGGAAACCTACCTGGAAAACACTAGAAAACACAGGGCTGGGGCAATCAGTGATCTGAGTCTCAAATAAGTGAAGCATGCTTCACATGATTATCCCTGCTTCTCATCTCAGCCTCAGGTGGTTCTTTTACATTACAACAGTGTAAGGAGAGCATTTCATGGTGGGAAACTAGGGTTGCCAAAATAGAAAGCCTGCATGTGATCCCTTACTGCCTCCATGTTGTCCTGAAACAGATGTAAATGCACAGCTGTCAGCTACAGAGAAAGCTCCTGAGGAAAGTCTCCATGGAGCAATAAATCTTCCTTTTATCATTTTCCTCTTCATGATGTTTTCTTTTCCCAATCCCATGAAAAATCACATAATAGGGTTTTTATTGTAACCTGTTTGAATGGATAGGACAATGGAGAAATATTGCAGCCAAGAAAGTGTTCTTACAACTAAAAGAAGTTTATCTGAGAAGTGTTTGTGGCAGAACATAAGCCACTATTAGAAATAAAATTTGGGCAAGATGAAAAATCATTCAAAGTAAATTGCATATTATCAGAAATACTTGCAGTATACAGAAAGATTTTCATTATGATTATTGAGATAAAAATTGTGGCTTTCAAATATATTGTTCCAATATGACCAGCATATTTTATTGCAAAAATAGTCCTTCCTCAAGAAAGGCCTCTGATAAATGGAGATGGAAATAGTATACTCTGATGCCACTGATTATCATTAGATTTCTTGGCCTTTTCTTTTTTTTATTTTTTATAATGATTTATTTATTTTAATTGGAGGTTAATTACTTTACAATATTGTACTGGTTTTGCCATACATCAACATGAATCCGCCACAGGTATACACGTGTTCCCCATCCTGAACCCCCCTCCCTCCTCCCTCCCCTTACCATCCCTCTGGGTGGTCTCAGTGCACCAGCCCCAAGCATCCAGTATCATGCATCAGATATCTTGGCCTTTTCAACATGACCCACCCTTTTAATGAATGAAACATGGAACTTTATTTCATTACTTTAGAGGCATTTATTATCTTTGTATATTGTCCAGTCTTTGTTGTTTGAAATCATTTAGTTTTCCATCCACAGCCCTTTAGGAATTTTTTCTGTACATGATTGATAGATATGAGAGCAGTATAGTGAAGTGTTTCAGCTCATGGCCTTTAGAGATCGATTTGAATCCTCCTGTTGGCACTTATTACCTGTGTGACATTGGAGAATCAATTTAAGGTTCTGGTGTCGGTTTCTTCATCTGTGAAATGGGAATAATAATAGTCCTTAATTTATAGAGCTGTAAGTAATAGTTAATACTTTAAACCAGCCTAAACTATGGCCAGTGTGCTTGTGAACATTTTCTAAGCTTTTAAAATATTTTAGATAATCTTATTAATGATGTTAGATGGTAAACCATTTCATATCAGTGCTTATGTTGTATCTCCCCAGCTAGAAATTATGGGAGAAATATCTTTATGTTCTGTTTATTACCTTCAGTGCATTGCTATTTCTGTATGTTTGCCATCGTCACAATGGATTTGGTTTGCAGATACCATGAAGTAAATTATAAAAAAAAAATACAGACTGCAATTAGGAAACATTGCCATCAATAAGCAAGTAATGAGGTGGGGTAAATGGAAAACATATTTTCTCACTAATAATTAATACTAATTATAATAATCCTATTTATCAAGTACCTACTTTACTATGTTAGACACTATCTTTTATTGTTCATATTAATTATATGAATTAAAAAACTGAAACTCATAGAAATTTAGTCACAAGTTTCAGGCCACTCAAATAGGAGTCACACCTATTACTCACTAATTACATATATTCCTTTGTTTTATTCCTTTAAAAAAAATCTGAGATATGATTCTTGGTTAAAACAGCTAAATTGAGTTCACATAACAATTCTGCTTCTCACTAAACATGTGACAAGTTTGAATTCAGAACCCACGTTTGTGCAGAAAGACTCTCTCTCTAAATGTAAATCTGAAGCTTCTTTGTAAAAGACTTCATCCTCTGTCATTTCCTGGGAGCTCTTGCCTCCAGAACTACATAAGTTGATCATTTCCTACAAATCTTTAGTTACTGCCAACCCAAGATGACGCATCCTCTGTTATCATGCCCCAAGATTTGTTCTCTTTTTCCTCATAGGTATAAGTTATGATAATACATTTCTGATTTTCCACTCAATGAGAATAATCCAGGTGTGAAAACATTGTATTTCTCCATCTGTTTCAACACTTGGGCTAGTGATCACATTTTAATTAGTAGAGCAGTGGTCCTGAACAGAAAGAGAATGATCAATACTGTTGGCTCAAATCCAGTTGTACTATAATGAACATCTTGGCTATAAACTGAATTCTTTTGGTTGACTTATAGTCTTGCCATTGGCAGATTATTAAACCAGTAAAAATCTCCTAGTTCTACTGTACCTGGGGCCAATAATTTCAAGAGTGTTTCCTTTCTCTCCTGATCACTTCAATTACTATTATGAAGTGTGTGTTGAGTGGAGGACTTGGTCAAAATAGATGTAGAGATGGTGATGGATCAGAAAGTAGGAAAATCTAGATTGTACTTTATTCCCAAGTATCCTTAGTATAGGAATATATTTTGCCTTATGTTGATTCAGTCACCTGAATAATATGCATCTTTAAGGTTTCAATTACGGTTCCTTCATCATTTGCTTTTCTTCCAATTTGAGTATCATTTGCAAACTAGGAAATGTTTTCAATATCCTCATCCAAATAATTACATTCATATAAAAAATCTGTTAATGAAACATTAGAGCTAAGGGCTTAATTGCTGAAAAATCAACTCTCAGAGCTAGAAAATTCGTTTAAGGTTCCATGGCAACAAGATCTATTATTAACTATATAAATGTTATCTAATAACATTTTGAAATTAATGTGCTAGTTTAGGTACTTTCAAGACTATATATAAAGGTAAGGTGCTGTTTAAAAATAAAATAGTCTGTTTAAATGGTTTCTCTGGATGAAAATTTTGGAAAACTTCCAGTTTCTTCCAATTATTTTAATCCTTATCAAATTTTATGCTCATTTTTCTAACAGTTAATGAGAAAATGCTCCATTTCTTTTGAAATACAACAGCATTTGATATCCAAGTCTTATTTCTGTCTCAGTTTTTTAACTAGCAGAAAAGAAAAATGCAAATACAAATGTAATGAAGTAGGAGAGTTGCTATAGGATGTGTCCAGGAAGGGAATCCAGGAGAGCAGGTCATCCTTTGAAGGAAAAACTTTAGACATGAGAAAATATTTTTGCAATTTTAAAGTATGATAAGTATACCAAAGTATCTGAAGTTGAATGAAAGATATTACATGCTTATTTGCCACAAAGAAGTGAAAACTGGCCCAGGTTAATAAAAATGAATGTAGAAAGGTAGTAAGAGTTTTTAGTAAGCACTTTATTCATATCAAAGCAAAAATGATTAAATACTGAAACTATTGAATGTATGACTGAGAACTTCTAGTAAGCACATTGAACAGATGGTTCAGAAGTGGGAAACACCACTGAGATTTTTCTCATTCCAAACAATGCCCATACTACAGATGGCAAAACAAAGGCCCAGGGCTGGGCAGTAATTTTTCCAAAGGCACACAGTAATTATAGCAGCCTAAGCATGTGGAAGAATGCCAGGTTCCATTCTTCCAGAGCAGGGGGGATATCAACATGAGAGATGATGATAGTATTCAAACACTGGAAGAAGCAGTTATTGGAAACATGTTGTTTATTCATCACTATGCTGGTTATCAGAGGGGATCCCAAACAAAAAGACATAGTGTTTGTCCATGACAAGCTTCTTATCAAACTGGGAAGACAAGGGTCTAACATATTTACAGCAGCACCTTCAGGACAAGTCCACATTCAGGTAAACATGAAGATCTAAAAGACTGCACAGGGCAGACTATGTACACGTTGCTGGAGCAGTTCTTCGTAAAGGTAGTTATGGGGTGAAGTGACTAAAACATGGGGCTTCAGCCGCTGGTGCTAGATTGACACTAATGGAAAAGACAGGAAATTGGCTTTAATGTGAGTACAAATTGAGGTTAATATTAAAGAATAACTTTCACTGAGTACTTCTTGGGACTGAGGAGAAGGCAAAGGAAGTATAGTAAGTTGTTCCACCTTACCTATCGTTTCAGTTACCTGCAGGCAATTGTGGTCTGAAAATAATATACAGAAAATTCCAGAAATAAACAATTCATGATTTACATTACATGCTGTTCTGAGTAGCATTATGAAATCTCATATTGTCCACTCCATCCAGCCTGGAGGTGAGTCATGAGTTTGTCCAGAGCACTGGGCAGCCTTTTAGTAGCCGCCTTGGATATTGATTGAGAGGTAACCCTTATTTTACTTAATAATGGCCTCAAAGCACAAGAGGAGTGATGCTGGCAATTCTGTTATGCCAAAGAGAATACTTAAAGTGCTTCCTTTAAGTGAAAAGGCCAAAGTTCTTGACTTCGTAAGGAAGGAAAAAAAAATCACTTACTGAGGTTGCTAAGATCTATTGTAACAACAAACCTCTTTAGGAAGCTGAAGAAGGGGAAAGAAATTAGTGCTAGTTTTGCTGTTGCACCTCAGACTGCTAATGTTATGGCCACAGTGCATGTTTAGTGCTTAGTTGAGATGAAAAAGACATTAAATCTGTACAGTAACCTATTTTGAGATATCACATTACCATAAATTTTATTAAAGTATGTTGTTATAATTTTTGTATTTGATTATTGATTATTGTTTTAATCACTTACTGTACTAATTTATAATTTAAACTTTATCATAGGTATGTATGTATAGGAAAAAAGTATTAAATTATATATATATATAGGGTAAAAGTATTGAATATATATGTAATCAATATATATTCAGTACTATCTAACTATCTGTCTATATAGGGCTTGGTATTATTTGAGATGTCAGGCATCCACTTGGGCTTTTGGAACATATCTCTCCCTCAACCCCAAGGATGGTTGGGGGCTACTGTATGTGCTTCTTGCTCTTCATAAACTTAAGGTTTGATTGTAGGTACTAGGCATTATTTTTGAAGTGTAAGACATAGATAAGGAAGTTGATAATTAATTACTAAATGAGAGACATAAACAGGAAATCAAATGAATATCCTAGAGTGATCTCAAAGAAGAGGATTAGTGACTATATGGTAATGTGGAAATATTGTGAGCTATTGAGTCATACAGATTGAATTCTCATGCAGGCTATGATACTTAGTGGGTGTGTGGCTTTGCTGATCTTCTGTTTCTTTATCTGTAAAACTAGGGGTGTAATATCAATACTTGGGGCTTCCCTGGTGGCTCAGATGGTAAAGAATTTGCCTGCAATACAGGAGACCCGGGTCCAATCCCTGGGTTGGGAAGATCCCCTGAAGAAGGGCATGGCAACCCATTCCAGTATTCTTGCCTGGAGAATTCCATGGACAGAGGAGCCTGGCGGGCTACAGTCCATGGGGTCACAAAGAGTTGGACAGGACTATTTCTCACCACATGTCACTACTCACCCTACTCCCTCATCCTTCCTTCTTCCCTTCCCCATTATCTAGCCAAAGCCTATCTATCACCCACCATCAAATGTCCCTTTCTTCAGAAGGCCTTCCCTGATCACTTCAACAATGGTAAAAGCTATTATATTATGTTTAGCAGATATTACTTGACACTTTGAATCTGTTAGTTTAATTGAGGTATAATTTACATACTATAGAATGCACCCATTTAAAATGTACAATTTAATGATTTTTAGTTAACTTACTGAATTGTGCAACCATCACCACACACCAATTTTACAATACTTACATTATGCCCCAAATATCCATTAGCAGTCACTCTCTGTTCTCACCCCCAGTCCCTGACAACAGCTAGTCTGTTATTTATCTCTAAAGATTTGCCTTTTCAGAATATTACTTATGAATGGAAACATATGATATGTGATCCTTTGCATCTGGCTTCTTTCACTTACCATAACATTTTTGAGATTTATCCATGTTATAGCATGTATCAGAATTTCATTCTGTTTTATGGCTGAATAAGATTCCATTGTATGGGTATTTTACATTTTACTTATCCATTCACCAGTTAGATATTTGGGTTGTGCCTGCTTTAGGGCTATTAGTAATAACACTGTTACAAACATTCAGATGTGTTTTGTGGGCATATGTTTTTATTATTCTTATGTCTATACCTAGGAGTAGGTCATATGGTAAATTTTTCCAATTTGGTAAATTTATGTTTAATTTTTTTTAGATAACACCTTATAATCTGCCCATTTGAAGTATTATACAAGTCAATGCATTTTAATATATTCACAGAGTTGTGCAGCCATCACCACAATCAACTTTTGGATGTTGCTCAGAGAGTAGGGAGTCTGTTGTTGTTTAATCACTAAGTTGTGTCTGACTCTTTGTGACCCCATGCACTGTAGCCCACCAGGACCCTCTGTCCATGGGATTCTCCAGGCAAGAAAACTGGAGTGGGTTTCCATGCCTTCCTCCAGGGGATCTTCCTAACCCGGGGATCAAACCCACCTCTGCATTGCAGGCAGATTCTTTATCACTGAGCCAGCAGGGAAGCCCCTTATAGTGTCTGTACTAGGAGCTGTTGTCAGATAAGAAACTGCTGCAATCAGACGGAAGACTGGTTGTGCATGGCTGACACATGCTGGTGATGAGTAGTTAAGAATGAAGATTTGAGTGATAGAGTCCCCGGGTGATAGAGACAGTTTGTTGGCTGGCTGGTACTGATCCAAACCATTTAGAGACTGAGTTTGGAAGAGCTTTGGTGATAGGATGACACAGGTGGGTTGGGGTGTGATGTGATGTGACAGCTGTCTAAGCAGTAACTTACATAGTAAGATCAGTTTTATGTCTGAGCAAGTAGGCTAGAAGAGCCAGCCTTGAGGAGTCAGGCCCAGAGTGACTAGCTTCAGAACAGGGAAAGTAAAGATAGAGTTGTGAAGATGTGCTGGTGGAAAAAAAAAATGGTGATCCAACTGGCTGTCTTTTCTCTGGCTGCTCTGGAATCATGGAAGAAGCACTGACTATACTACCTTCCAGTCTTATGAGTTAATTACATAAGCAGCCCTGTCAACATTATGGCTTTCCAACAAATTCACTGAGGTTGCTGAGGGAGAAATGTCCACATGTCTTCTGGAAGTTGTCTAGAATTTTAAAGATTTCCTACTCAACCTGAAGCAAATCCTTACAGTGCTTAATCTAAGCAATGTGATAAGATCATGACCTTTTCAGAAATGCCTTTGATGTCAATCCTAATTCAGCTAAATTTTACCTGACAGAGTAAGAATGAAACATTATAAGCTAGTTTGTCAAGCATCTCAGTAATCTCTTGTGGCAATAATCTGCTATAACTCAGCTCTGCAATGACGGGGACTGGTGAGTGATGTTCTTTGACTTGGAAGGAACTTATTAAGTATTTGACCATTGATTAATGAAGTAAATATGCACTAAGTAGACCTTGAAGTGAAGTAGACTGAATAGAAACCTTGCAGGCATTAGTCCCTCCTGCCCACTATCCATACTGTGATTTATTTTGAAAATGATGACTGTTTATAGCTACAATGACTCAGAGAAACCAGTGTTGAAAACCAACAGATCCAGAGATGAAAAACATTGTGGGTAACTCCTATCTTGAATTTTAATCACCATTATAAAAGTGAAAAAAAGGGAGCCTATAAAAGATTAGAGTTGTGAAAGCCCATTTTTCCTCAAATGACCATTCTGATGTATAAATTTAAAAGCTATGCTATTATTTTTAATAATATAAATGTAAAAAATCAAGGAAATTAAAATTGCATTTTTATTTTTTCAGGTACACTTTATGATTGGTCGTAACAGCAAAGTAAGTATATGATATTTTTGAGTTGATCATCCATTAAGTTTTAGAATGCTTTTAATCTCTTCTTCATCACTGTGTTCCATTTTCGCAAAGACAATAGATACTACAGTTCAGAAACTGAAGAAATGGGTTTATTTTGGTCATTATTACTTTTCTTAATATTTTCTTCATTAGTTATCAGGTTTCTTTCTGTTAAAATTTCCCTCTGTATACACAAAGATTATTGAGTGTTTAGAGGATTGACAGCATACAGCATACTGGTTTTTCTGCCTCTTGTTTTGTGCCTCAAAGTGATACACAGGGTACAATCTGAAATATTTCATACTCTTGTAGACTATCATCTCATGAATTCTCATTGAGGCTTGTTTGCCATGAGAAACTCCTTTTTTTATTGTCCAGGTTAGATTTTAGCATGCCATTCCAGACTATATATAGTTTTTGAAGCTTCTTTCTAGAGCTAATCTCTCAATGTGATCATAAGGCAAATGACCAAAAACCTCCCCCTTTATCATAAAAAGGCTTAACCTAACATTATGAACATAATGTAACATTCATAATTGTCAGTACCAAATGAGATTTAAAGTCAATGTGGCACGGAAGCTTCAGCTAGAGATGGAGTGCTTGCCGTGTGGCCTTGCAGTTTCTTCCCTAGACTTTGAATATATTTTATTCATTACAGCCCCTTGGACTTTGAATACTGCAGCCCCAAACCTTGCTTCATGACAGTCCCTGTGTGGGCAACTAATTTACCAAGAATTACAATTTCTTTAAAAAGAAAGTGAGAAGATACTAGTGTGATAACACAAAACAACTCTTCATGTCTTGGTGCCCAACAGGTACTCTTATAAATTACTGCCATATAATAGGAGATGGCAATTCCTGCATTACTGCCACTGAAAGATAAATCTATGATGCATTATTCTGGCTTTTATTGTCTCTTAAAACATCATCAGATTGAATTTAGAGTAGCAAGGATACAAAATAAATACACAGGACAGCCTTCTCATAAAGTAGAGAAAAGCCAGCCTTCTTTGTGTCCGAGTGCTCTAGTGTCAAAATGGAATGACAAGTCTGAGCAACTTCTTGTTTCAGCACACAAAAAATGTAGACCTGTTTCATCCTTCACTTTAAAGAATGCAGGGCCAATTTGTAATAGGGAAAGAAAGGCCAATGTTTCAGTCCTACTGCTATCACTAACAAGCTGTATGACCTTTAACAAGTCACTTATGTTCTCTGAACCATAGTTTCCACCTCTGTAAAGTTTTATGGTTAAATTAGATGACCTTCAGGTTCCCTTTTGGTTTTAATATCTTATAGCCTAATATGATTAATGCAAATAATACCATATGTACCTTATTTATAATTGTATGTACCTTACTTGTATGACATGACAGCAATATATGACTACAGAGCTAGCAATTTTTTGAAGATGAAAAAGACAATATGGCTGCTGAGGCAGGCTAATAATAGTAGTAGTAGCAGTACTTGTATATTATTAATTCATTTAAGAAATATTTATTGAACACCTGGGTGTCACATCAGTAGTAGGTGTAGAAGTGAAAATGAAATATTCCCTTTCCCTTCACATGTGATAGTGAAGGATATGGTTCTATAATATAGAAAAGTCCTGATTAACTAGATACTTAGGGAAAGGGATGTTAATTGAGGCTTTTAAAAAATTAAGTAGTACAGCTATCTTTTATTTCAGTCTTTGTGGTTAAACCATTTAATAAGACTGTAATCCATTTTGCTACCTTAGTGAACATAATTGAGTTTTACTTTAATATTTGGAGTATTTTTTCAGGGTCTCAAGTTCATAATTATGAAATCAGTCTTTATTGTACAGAAAAAGTAAGAGCTTGTGATGAATAGGACCAGACCATTTCTTAGGAGATTAGTTTGTTTTTCTTTAAGTATTCATACATTCAAGATGCCCACTCACTTAATCACCACCTTCCTTTTTCTCATAAAAGTTAAGTATAGAACATGAAATAAAATGTTTCATTAGTTGGGCTTCAGTTAATTAAGGTTTTACTGTACATAAAATCCTGACTAGTAACATGGGAATCTGGTTGGTTCTGGGGGGAATTAGTACACTCAGCTTTCAGTGCCAGATTTGGTTAGGAACATGGGCTGACTATGTGATGTCATCTGGAAGAGATCAATCACAAAGGTAAAGGTGGAGTTGCTGTTTTTTTAACCCAGCTTTATTGAGATTATATATTTATATAAGATTGTAGTTTAAGACATATTCTGCAAAATGGATAAAGGGATTTAAAATATTGAGGTTGAGGGAATTCTCTCTTGGTCCAGTGGTTAGGACTTACTGCTGTCACAGCTATGGCCTGGATTCAATCCCTAGGTTGGGGAAATAAGATCCCACAAACTGTGCAGGAGCTAGATCTATCTTCCATCTATTTGAAGAGCTCTCTTGTGGAAAGGTGAGTAGAATCCCACTTGGAAGGGATCTGAAAAGTTATCTATTCCAATACCTCCCCTTCTATATATCCATAATATATATGTATGTGTATATGTATATATGCACACACACACACACACACACACACACACACACACACACACATATAATCAGTCAGTCAGTCAGTTCAGTCACTCAGTCATTTCCGACTCTTTGTGACCCCATGGACTGCAGCATGCCAGGCTTCCCTGTCCATCACCAACTCCCGGAGCTTGCTCAAACTCGTGTCCATCGAGGTGGTGATACCATCCAACCATCTCATCCTCTGTCTTCCCCTTCTCCTCCTGCCTTCAATCTTTCTCAGCATCAGTGTCTTTTCCAGTGAGTCAGTTCTTTGCATCAGGTGGCCAAAGTATTGGAGTTTCAGCTTCAGCATCAGTCCTGCCAATGGATATTCAGGACTGAGGATATATATAATATCCTCATATATATTCTACGCTATCCCCGTATATATGTATCCATATAATACCCCCATATATGTATCCGTATAATATTTGAATCCCTTCTACAGCATTCCACTAAATGAGATCATCTGGAGAACTTCTGACACAGCCCATTCCACCCTTGTTAGCGCTTTCTCTAGTTGAGGCAAGTGAGGGCTACTCTTCATTGTGGCACATGGGCTTCTCATTGCCCGGTAGCTTCTCTTATTGTTGAGTAGCAGCTCTAGAGTGTGGACTCAGTAGTTGTGGTGCATGGACTTAGTTGCTTTGCATCATATGGGATCTTTCCAGACCAAGGATAGGGCCTGTCCTGGCTCTGACACTGCACTGACAGGTGGATTCTTATCCACTGTACCACCAGAGAAGTCCCCACATCTTTTTTTAAAGTTTATTTTTCAGCCATGCTGTATGTGTGATCTTAGTTTTCTGACTGCATATTGAACCCACACCTCCTGCACTGGAAACACAGTTTTAACCAGTGGATAGCCAGAGAAGTCCCCTAATATATCCTTATACTCATAACGCGTAACTGTTAAATTATTTATAATATTTTTTATCATGTTTAGATTTTATGTATTTGCCCAGCTGAAACATGAACTTGAGGTTAAATAATGTCTTGTTCATATAGCTTTCCTATAGATTTAACATATTTGAAACAAATAATGTGTAAATGATATATAAAATAGTATTTTATTTCATTGGTCATAAACTTCATTCATCAGTTTCATTCTGGAAAAGGGATTCATTCAGTCCGTAACTTCTTTTGTTAGATTCCATCATATCCTTTTCTTTTCAACCTTTCCCTTTCTTGACTGAAGAATCTTTTTTTGTTGTTATTGTCCCTTATTCTAACAATTAAGTTTTTTTCTGGATCTTTTCCATGTCTGTCATGGAGCAGAACAGTGAGCAGGAATAATTGGGGTTGACGTGTGAAGAGAGAGGCACTGTGGTAACTGATAGCACCATTCATCCTAGGTGAAAATTCTAAACATTATTATCAATATTTCTTTTCATTCTTGCTTGCTTTCCCCAGGTCAACTTCTAATTCTCACTGTATCACATAGCAATTGTGATTGTTTCCAGGTCAGTGGCTTATTATTAGTTTGTCTTTCTTTGCTCAGTAATGTAAATCCAGAGTGCATATTTTAGTGTGTGGTACTAAAACGTTAATTCTTACTCTTCCTTTGGACATATGTCTTCCGTAGCACTGCATATCAATTCTGAATCAACTTTTTGCTGGAATTTATAGAAAATTAAAGGATCAAAGGTAACTTTTATTCTCTCAAAAAAGGGAAGGCAGGATGAGAAGGAGATATAAAGGTTGAATGGGAGCCTGAAGTCAGTTCCTTTGGTATAAGTTTGAAAACAAAAACCGTCTCTTTCTGAAGGTGAAAAACAAAACAAAAACAGGAAACAACCACCTAGAGAATCCATTTCAAACTTTGGCAGCATTAAGAAAGCTGTGGCCTGCTACCTAGATTAGACATGATAGAAGTTTGCCTGCCTCACCAGTCTTTGAATAGCAATTCCTTTTGATGACTGAACTTGAGTTACTGAAAGCACAGATAAGTGATACCAATAGATCAACTGGAACCCAAGAAGTGATGAGCAGAGATGAATGATTTTTAAAATACAAGAAAGCAATAGGAAAATTGTTCATTAAATAGACTATATATGTTTCTCCTTCCCTGTCAACAAATAGCATTTCAAATTATTTACCCTAGAGTGTCTGGCAAAGTGTGCCTTACCCAGAAGGCTCCAACATGATAAACTGAAATCTGTTTGAACAGCAATGTTATTTTGGGAATAAATGCTCTAAGATGCTTGGGGAATTGTTCATGTCTTTGGATGTTTTTATGAGATTGGATTTTCCCCCAGACTTATTGACTTGTATTCTAAGGAAAATGAACTCTTTCTTTGGGGGATGTTGAGGCAAGAATGAGCTGTTAACATTTGGTGTGTATCTCTGTAAACCAATGTACTGTTATGGTGAGAAGTGAACATTGGTCTCTGAGTTGTGATTTCTTTTCTTTTTTTTTTTTAATTGCCTTACAATGTTGTGTTAGTTTCTACTGTACAGTAAAATGAATCAGCCACATATATACATATATATCCTCTCTTTTTTGGATTTCCTTCCCATTTAGGTCCTCACAGGGCACTGAGTACAGTTCCTTGTGCTGTACAGTAGGTTCTCATTAGTTCTCTGTTTTCTACATAGTGGTGTATATATGCCAATCCCGATCACCCCAGCCATCCCACCCTCCCTGAGCTGCCATTTCTGAGAAAATTACATTCAAAAGTCACTGAAAATGAAGCATTTATGCCTTAAATCCTACATCTATAAATACTGTTATGTTTGGGCCTTTTAGTTTTTCCTTATGTGAGATATTTCTGCCTTTAAGTAAATGACACATTTACGTTCAAATATGTAAGTTGAATCAAACTAGAAGGAGCTATTCTAATTTGAAGAAATCCTACTTGGGGAAGGAAATTCATAGCAATAGCAGGTTCACTCCTCTTCTGTGGTCTTTTAGGGCTTCTGATCTTCTCTCTCAAGCATAGAATTTTGGCTCCAAGTTCCTTTTTTGCTTGTCCTGGTATTTCCTGTGCTAAGAGGCAGCTCTTTAAAGAAGGAGAGTGTAAATTTCTACCAAATTGAACTAATGTTGTAATGGACCTGAGTTTAAACCAACCAACTAAACACCAAACAAGAGACCACTTAAAGTGATTAGAACCATAAATAAAACTGCTAAGTTGCTTCTGACTCTTTGTGACCCTATGGACCATAGCCCGCCAGGCTCCTCTGTCCATGGGATTCTCCAGGCAAGAATACTGGAGTGGGTTGCCATTTCCTTCTCCAAGGGATCTTCCCGACCCAGGGATCAAACATGAGTCTCTTATGTCCCCTGCATTGGCAGGTGGGTTTAATCACTGAACTTAAAGTTTGTAGCATTCTCTGATTTGAATACGAAACATGGAAATATTTCATTCAGTTTAATTCACTGACTCAAACAATGGCTTATTTTCATACTTTGTTACTTCCTTAGAAAAAAATTGTAAGGTATCCTTTAAAAATTAACACAACAGTAATAGAATTATAGTATATTTTCAGTCTAAAAATCACCTTAGAGGCTAATCTGACTGCCTCCTTTCTCAGATGACAAAATTTAGACCCACAGAAAATGGACTAAAACAAGTCTTATGTAACCTTGGTGTTCTCTCAGTTCAGTCATCTTTCCAACACTGCAAGATGTTCCCTATGTAGTCGACTCTTTGGGGATTATAGCTTAAAGGGAACAATAAAGAAGGATATTTTAAAAATCATCAGTGATTTTCTCTTCCTCTTCATTAGCGTTAATAGCTAGGTTCAGAATCTGGCAAATTGGAGGGAGGGGCTCTGGGCTAGAAGCCAGTAATAGTTGGAACTGGGGAAGGTTGTCCCAGAGCCTCTGAGTTTCAGAGAAATGCTAACCCGATTAGAAATTTATCAATGAAATACCCTTCATTTAGTACCAATCTTGTGTTCTTTAGTTCCCAGTTTCCCACCAGGTTGCCCTCTTTAAGGCATTGACTTAAGCTTGGAAAAATCCTTATAGGTATGTAAGTCATCTGCTCCTGTTATCTGAGTCCCTAGCTTTCTTGACAAGTGGCCATTAAGTACATGCAGGGATGACATATTTCATGCTGTTCAGCCATCCTCATCACTCTCTTCTGAACATGCCCTATTTGGTCCATGGGTTTTTAAAGACAGGAAACCCATAGTTGAGTACAATACTCTGACTAGTTTGGGCAGCCCAAATTAGATCAAGAGTATCATATTTCTTGTCCTAAGAGTCTACGTTTCCATTCACATAGCCTATGCTCACATCAACCACATCATCCTGCCAACTCATTGTGCTTGTAGTCAACTAGAATCTAGTCTCTATACACAGCACTGTTTTAAAGCCAATTTCTCCCACGATGTACTTATGTAGTATAGACAATTTCTAATGCAAATGTAAGATTTTATATATCTGTCTATGAAATTATAACATGTTATATTTGGCTCATAGTTCCATCCTGTCATGAATTTGGGGGGATCACAATTGTGTTCTTCAACATGTTAGCTATTCTGAATAACTCTGTGTCATCGAAAAACTACTTCCTCACCCATGGCATGGATTAAAAAAATGTTAAGTGGGATGCAGGTGAGGGGATTGCTAGACACAAATTAACCAAATAAAACCTTGATATGGTTGTTCGTTCATTTAAGCATTAACTTAATTGGCACCGTTTGTCTCATGTGTTGTTTAAACTCAGCCAATAGTACATCATGAAAGACTTTGTAAAATGCTTTGCAGAATATGAAACACTTACGTCTGTCTATTTCCCTGTTCTGTCAATTAGTCAGCCTGCTCAAAAGGAAAGTGAAGTTAGTCTGTTAAGACATATTCAGAGTTTATCTGTGTTGACTACTGGTACTGGATGCATCCTAGCCTCAGAACTAAGTCAATAATCTCAGAAGTCTTTTGTGAGAGCCAAGAAACATTAAGTGCTTTTATTAATAATACTTTTTTCTCATGAATCCTGGGCTTCAGTTTATTCTTATTAATGATTCTGCTATTCTTTTTAGTTCACAAATAAATCTCTTTGACAGAAAAGACAGATACAAAATAGGGGTTATCTACTTATTGATTCCAGGATACTGTCATCATATTCATATTCACTCATTTTTTTTTTCTCATGCCCTGGAGAGACCTTAAAAACCCTCCACCCCTGAATTTTTTGGCCTCCATGTCTTTCTTAAGTTATATTAGCTTAAGCTAGTCACGCCCTGTTCTTTACTATATGCTATTATTTTCATCACCTTTAAAAAATTCTGACTTTGTGAAACAGTCCCCAGTGGTAGCCATATCTTAATCTGAAGGAAATTCCCCTTTTACCTCCTGTCAATAGTACTAAGATGATGATGATGAAGGTTATGAAAATGACAATGACAACAACAAAAGTATTATAGGAGCTGACAGCTATTGGGCACTTACCAGGTGCCAAGAACTATTCTTAGTTCATTCAGACTGCTATAACAAAGTACCATAGACAGATGGCTTATAAGCAGCAGGAATGTATTTCTCACATGTCTGGAGGCTGGGAAGTCCAATATCAAGGTGCCAGCTGACTCAGGTCCTGGTGAGGGCCCACTTCTTGCTGTGCCATCACATGGTGAAAAGGGCAAGAGAGGTCTCTGGGGTTTCTTTTATAAGGGTACTAATCCCATCTATGAGGATTCCACCCAATGACCTAATCTCCTCTCAAAGACCTCACCTCCTAACACGGTCCCATTGGGATCAAGATGGCAACATGAGTTTTGTGAGGGTGTGAACTTTCAGTTCATAACATATGTGTGTGTGTGTGTGTGTGTGTGTGTGTGTGTGTGTGTGTGTGTGTGTACGCGCGTGCACTTAGTTGCTCAGTCATGTCTGACTTGTTGCAACCCCATGGACTGTAGCCTGCCAGGCTCCTCTGTTCATGGGATTTCCCAGGCAAGAATACTGGAGTGGGTTGCTATTTGCTACTCCAAGGGATCTTCCTGACCCAAGAATTGAACCCATATTGCTTACATCTCCTGCATTGGCAGGAGAGTTCTTAACCACTAGTGCCAACTGGGAAGCCCCTCATAACATATTCCTGGATTAAGTCTTAATTTCTATAACCCTTTGAGATAAATTCTATCATCTGCATTTCACATATGAGCAATATGATGGCATAGAGAGGTTGAGTACCTTTCCCCAGATCCTATAGTTAGTAAGTCTCAGAGCTGAAAGCCTGACATTTGGATTCCATAGCCTGGGATCTAAACCTTTACTGCTCGAGAACACAGGTCAGACAGACACTGAAAGGCTGAATTGTCAAAGGAATTATGATGCAGTCTCAGAATATCTTATAGGCGAACTTGTGGGGTGTACAGAATTAGTTTTGGCATGCCTCATCTCCTCTTCTACACATTTAACTACCCTACAGCTTCTCGTTGCCAACCTCTAGGTTTTCTCCACTTGTAAGCTATCCTTAGATCTTCAGCTAAATTATAAAATTCTAGAGAGGATGGTTTATGTTTCCCACATACTATAGCCAAACACAATGTTAAATATGGGGTATATGTGAAATCCTTGTGGAATTAAATAAGTGACAAACGTTGGAACTCATTGTTTAAAAAAATATAATGGATTGTGTTCTAGAAGAGGAATGTGTACACGTGCACATTCAGAAGCTTAAATGCATTCTCAAGTGAGCTCTAAGTAGTGAAGGGAAATACAATATTTGGCATAGAGCAATGCTCAGTGACTGTCTGCTAAATGAATAAATGAATGAGTCAGAGAGGCAGAGAGTGTCCTTGAATTAAGATCAATATCAGCACACCCCCATCCCAGCCTTATTTCTGCAAATTATATACTCTTTTGAGCCATTAACTAATGATGCAGTGTGCTAAAATCTTTTATTCAGGTCTGCGTCATAGTAATTATGCTAGCAGTTTACTATTTCATTACAAGTTCAATTAAAAATGTGAGTGTGTATCTGTATGGGATGTGTGTTTGTATATATAATCTCCAAAGACAGATAAGAATATTATGTGTTTTTTGTTTGAGTAAACAGATCAACTTGTAGTCTCTTTCAGCTAGGTGAATACAGTTTATTATCTTAGTATCTGGGTAAATCTTGAGGTGCAAATTGACTCAGACCTATTCAAATTTAATATCAGACTTTAGACAAATCCTTTCATAGCACAAAATAAATGGAGAACATATGATGGCTTAGGTCTTTTATATATAATTATATGGTTCCCAGAGGGGAGTTATAATTGAATTATAAGCTGCCTCATGAGTATTCTAGCCAGTGTTTAGAGAACCGCGAAGCAGAGCTGAGCAATTTTTTTTTTCACCAGCTAGAATGTGAACAAGACACCCTATAATTCAATTATAACTAGCCTCCAGGAACCATATAATCATATTATAAAGTAGTTTGGGGAAACGGCATGTTTTTCTAAACGTTGTATATGTTTAAATGATAATTTGATAATTCTACTTTCCCTCTCACCTTTCCTAAGCACACAGGTATGGGGACACCTTCTGTGACCTTATTCTCATGTACTTCAAAAATTTTTTTGAAATAAATTATCATCCTAGGAAGGACTTCCCTGGTGGCTCAGATGGTAAAGCATCTGTCTACAATGCAGGAGACCCAGGCTCGATCCCTGGGTTGGGAAGATCCCTGGAGAAGGAAATGGCAATCCACTACAGTACTATTGCCTGGAAAATCCCATGGACAGAGGAGCTTGGTAGGCTAAAGTCCATGGGATCGCAGAGTCGGACACGACTAAGCGACTTCACACCACACACCACACCACTTCACACACCACAGGAAGGCCTTAGCTTACTGTTCTTTGATTTTAGGACATGCCACTTAAAATCTTTGGTCCTCAGTTTTCTCAACCATAAAAAAATAGGACTCAATTTAGATGACATTTAAAATACTTTCCAACATAAACATTCACTGGGTCTAACATTAGTCATGGTTCTTCAAAGTAGAAGACCAATAGGATGGACTGATTGATCTATGATGTAAATATATGTTTTATATATATAATATATATATGTAGTGCATTGGCCAAAATGTTCATTAGGATTTTTCTATAAGATATTATGAGAAACCGACTGAACTATTTGGCCAATCCAACATGCAGTGAGAGAGAGAGAGAGAGAAAGCAACTACACAAGTGAGGGAGAAGGAGTTTAAGAATTGGCTCACATAACTGTGGGAGCTGGCAAAGTCTGCAGGGTAGACTGGCCGGCTGGAGACCCAGGGTGTTGCAGCAAGTCTGGGAGCAAAATTCCTTATTCCTCACAGTACGACAGTCTTTTCTCTTAGGTCTTCAGCTGGTTGGATGAGACATTTATATTATGGAAGATAATCTGCTTTACTCAAAGTCTACTGATGTAAATGTTAACCACATCCACAAAATATACTTCCACAGCAACATCTAGACTGGTATTTGACCAATAAGTGAGTACTACGGCCTAGCCAAGTTTACACATAAAATTAACCGTCCTAAGTCTGTATAACAAGATAGTTTTGCACTGTTCAGGCTCTGCTTCTTCAAATTGTAGATTATCTTTTAGGAACTTGAATGTAAACTGGGAAGGTGAAACTTTAGCTCTGAAGCTTTGTTATAATTCAACGTTGTCATGAATATAATATATGAAAGTAGTTATTTTTATTTCTAACAAACTGACCCATATGCCTTCATAAAAGGAAAGCCATGTGTTTAAATCTGTTTCCTATTGAAGACTTCCTCAAATTTTCTATTCTATAAGTAACTGACAGTACAATAACTCTCCATAGGAAACCCACCCTATCTACTTTCCCACTGTCTTATGGAGGTTTCCTCTGAGTGACTATAGTTCTGCTGGCTATATTACTTTTTAGTATTTGAACTAGTTTTTATTTAAAAGTAATTCATACACATGTACATTAGTGCTAGTAGCAGCACTATTCTTGATAGTTAAAAAGTAGAAACAACACGGATGTCCATCAAGTGCTCACTAGATAAACAAAATGTGTATATACATACCATGGTACACAACAAATTATGGAGAATTCTTACAGAGATGGGAATACCAGACCACTTTACCTGTCTCCTGAGAAACCTGTATGCAGACCAAGAAACAACACTTAGAACCAGATATGGAACAATGGACTGGTGCAAAATTGGGAAAGGAGTACGACAAGGCTGTGTATTGTCACCCTGCTTGTTTAACTTATAAGCAGAGAACATCATGTGAAATGCCAGGCTGGTTGAAGCACAAGCTGAATCAAGATTGCCAGGAGATATATCAGCAACCTCAGATATGCAGATGATACCACTCTAATGACAGAAAGTGAAGAGGAACTAAAAAGCCTCTTAATGAAGGTGAAAGAGGAGAGTGAAAAAGCTGGTTTAAAACTCAACATTCAAAAAACTAGATCATTGCATCTAGTCCCATCATCACTTCATGACAAACAGATGGGGGAAAAGTGGAAATAGAGACAGATTTTATTTTCTCTGGCTCCAAAATCACTGTGGATGGTGACTGCAGCCATGAAAGAAAAAGACACTTGCTCCTTGGAAGAAAAGCTATGACAAACCTAGACAGTGTATTAAAAAGCAGAGACATCACTTTGCCGACAAAGGTCTGTCTAGTCAAAGCTATAGTTTTTCCAGGAGTCAAGTATGGATGTGAAAGTTGGACCATAAGGAAGACTGAGTGCTGAAGAATTGATGCTTTTGAATTTTGGTGCTGAAGAAGACCATGGGATATTATTCAGCCATAAAGGAGAGTTCAATTGTGATGTCATGAAAAATCAAGGAACTCACCTCCAGACTCATTTCCTATCATAACCACTGTTAATGTCTTGTTTTATCCCTTCATTTTTCACTCAAGCATGTTTTAAAACTTTCTGTATCAGCTCATGTACAGCTTTCACATTCTTTTAAATAGCTGTTTAGTACTCTGTTATGTGGATACATCAGAATCTTTTTAAATATATCCCTCCTGTGGAATTCTTAGTTCTTTCCAGTTTTGCAAAAATGCCACATAGACAGTCCACCATATCTGTTCACAAAACAGTACAAAAATATATCTGTAGGATAAATTCTTAGACATGAAATTGTCTAGATAAAGGGAATGTGCATTTGAAATTTTGATAAGTATCGATTACTTCCTTTTCCTATACAATGAAGTGAAGTGAAGTCGCTTAGTCGTATCCGACTCTTTGCGACCCCATAGACTGCAGCCTGCCAGGCTCCTCTGTCCATGGGGTTTTCAAGGCAATAGTACTGGAGTGGATTGCCATTTCCTTCTCCAGGGGATCTTCCCAACCCAGGGCTCGAACCCAGGTCTCCCGCATTGTAGACAGATGCTTTCTTTACCATCTGAGCCACCAGGGAAGTCCTTAGTTGAACCAATTTAGACTCCCAATGACAGGACTGCAGAGCACTTATTTCTCCTAAGTTAACACTGGATATTATCAAACTTGTTAATCTTTGCCAGTGTGACAAGTAAAAAATAAAACCTTTTTCTCATTTCAGTTTGTAATTATGAAGAAAGTTGAGCATCTTATATTTTGTTATATGTATTTTTTCTTGTGAATTTTTGTATGCTTTGTTCACATTTCTATTGGGCTAATTGGTCTTTTTATTATTGATTTGTAAGTGCTCTCAAGCATTAAGGAAATTATCCCCTTGTCTGTCTTAAATAATGTCAAGATTGCCCACTTTTTCATTTGTCTTAATTGTCTGTTTATGATACTTCTTGGATATGTACTTCTTTAAAGTGTTTGCTTTGCTGCCTTCAAATAGATTGGAATGAACAATAGAAAATATAGTCCAAACTAAAATCACACCTTTTTGTGACTTATTTTTTTTTTTTAATGAGACCATGAAGTCCCCTCTGGAGGAAACCTTCAAATTGCAAGTGTTATCAGTACTCCACTTCACAGACCCTTGTCCTCAGAGACATAAGATATTCCTTCATTCTCATCCTGAAGTTTGCTTTTAGATAAGGGTATTTTTTGGTTGTTTATTTTTTAATTGGGCACAGATTGATCAATAAAAGCATGATAACATTGAACAGATTTCAGATCTTTTTTTCCTTTGCCAGGGCATTCTCACTTCACTCAATATAACAGCTGCCACAGTGCTTACATTATTTGCTAATTTAACTCTATTCCTCTTTTCTCATATAGCACATAAGAGTCTTTACAACACACGATTTTATAATGGAGACAAAGAGACACATAAAACGGTTTAAAGTAGAAAAATACAATTAGAAACCCAGAAGACCTGACAATAGAGTATAAGCTAAGGGTTGAAAAGAGTCAGACACGACTGAGCGACTTTCACTTTTCCCCTACTCTGGAACCTTCCCAACCCTTCAGGCACATACCACTGAAAGCACAAGTTTTCCTTACATGTAATGCTTTACTTGAGATTTTCTCTGCGAATACAAATGGGTGGATATGTGTGTGCAGTATATCATCTTGCAAGAATATCTGCATGCAAATGAATATGATTCTCTTAGAATAATCATCTCAGGCTACACACTAACTCTAGTGCCTTAACTGCTAACAATTTTCTTAGGGTTTTTTTCTGACTACTGCTTTTAGACCTTGGAAATTATCATGAAGTGTACTCACTGGTGGCATTTGTTTTCTTTGAAGACGGAGTTGATTTGGGGGGAACAAGCAAATGCTATTTGGAGTCAAGTTTGTTGAATATAGGTGTTCAAAATATGTAGTATGACCTGTGATCAAAAACTCCGGAATATTAAAGCTGATTTTTTTCAGTTGCTCATAAACAAACATTAAAGATACTAACCACTGAGGAATTCTAAAAGTGTTCTGAGTAATGACAACATTGTATGTTTACAGCATCACAAGGTGACAGAATCAATGATGGAGCCAAGGCTCATTTGGACCGTGCTGGTTTTTGGATGTCAGAGTTCTACTTTTAAAATTTGCCTTAGTTCCCCTGCTAAGGAGCCCAAGAAGCCTCATTCTAGGTCAGCAGTGCTGACAGTAGCCCTAAGGGGATAATGACAATTGCAGAGGTGAGGAAGAGCCCCCTGAATTTTTTTGGCAGTCTTTAATAATCCATTGTATAATGACTATTTTTTAAGAAGAAATCTATTTTTAAAAGAATGCCTGATTATAGTCTGTTTCTGACACAGATATGTTGTTTTAGTTTGTCTTAAATTCATCTCTTATCTCCTCAGAGACGTAAGATATACATCTTATGACATTCTCAATCATCATTCACATTGAGATACTTCAAAAAACTTTTCAAAAGCTGTCACTTAATGAAATCATTATTATGGCCTAATGTTCAAGAGTTTTTTTGCTTAAGGACAACTTCTATTTTCATTGACTTTGATGGCCATTATAGAAGCTTAAGATTAAACTGATAAGGGGCACAATAATAATTTATGGTCAATCTTTCCTAGTTTAAGTATTGGGGCATGATAACTGCTTTTGTTTTTCATTCTGCAACGTGTACAAATGCTAGATGCAGTAGAACTAGGAAAAACATTGCACTGCAATTATAAAGAGAATTTTTGGTGCTATATGTGGGGCATGAAAGAAAGTAATTACAAAAACCATTCATAAGAAGTAAATCCTGGTTTCTAAATATGGTATAGTAGATAGGAGAAAGCCAGAGATTTGGATTCTTAATAAGAGCCCTGATTTTCAAAACGAAGAATAGTGCTCTACATTTTATGCACATTTCCTTCAATATATATATATTTTCAGATGAAATGTGATGAGACAGTCCTATGTTGATTAACTATTTTAACTATGTAACTGTTCAAGTTTACATATAATGAAGTCCTTGTCAGGCAATCCCAGTTCTTGTTAAGTACAAACTTCATGTTCCTCCTCGCTAGTTTTCTCCTTTTTGGAACACGGCCCTTCACTGCAACTGAATGGATAAAATGTGGGTAGAATTGTATTCCAAAGGCTTTATAGAATTTATGTTAACAAGATATCATTCCTTCATTTAAAAAGCATATGTTGAATATCCACTCTGCGCCTGTCACTGTGGTAGGTGCTGGAAATATGGGAATGAAGATGGCATATGCCCTTGAGGAACTCCTAGTCTGAGGGCAGATGTTGGAGTAAGGGGGAAATTTGATAATCAGGGCGATAAAGTATAAAAGGTGCCCAGAAAGAAGTATCTTTATGCCTTTATACCAAAGGCTTTCTCAATCTCTTCTTCCATTAAATTAATAAAAGGCAAATCTGATTTCAAGTCCCAGCCCTGCCACTTGGTATCTGCAAAACCTGGTGCAAATGCTCCAAATTCCTTGATCCTCTGTTTTCTCTTTGTGAAACTAAGATAATAATGACTTCACAGAATTTGAGTGCCTTATAATTTATGCATATAGTGTGACTAGTCTTTTGTAAACAGTCAGTAAATGGCAGGTAGGATCATGATTATTTATATATACTTTGTTTATGTAGATTGCAGTTGTGTGGCTTAGGTTTTTTTTTTTCATTTTTGCAAACATGATTGATATTTACAATTTGAAAAGATTTTTATTATTACAAATGATAAAAGATGCAAGAGATGTGGGTTCAATCCTTGGACTGGGAAGATCCCCTGGAGGAGGAAATGGCAACCCACTCCAGTATTCTTGCCTGAAAAATCCTGTGGACAGAAGTGCCTGGCTGGCTACAACCACTCACATAGCATACTCACATAGCACATTTCCCCAAAGTCTTACAAGTGCTTGTAGATCACAGTAAATATGCTTTTATCGTAGCAGTAAATATGCTTTTTAATCACAGTAAACACACAAAAAGATGCATTTTGTATCTGTTCAGCATGGCATGCATATTACACTTGCCTTAAACACAATAATTTCATTTGCGGCTTAATTCCTGTCTCACATATTTTGCCTTCAAACTTCCCTTTTAAGAGTCATGCTAAGAAGAACTGTGCCAAAAAACGTTACCCTCCCTTCATCCACATGTCTCCTTTCTATTCTCTGATATCTTCCCTGTCAAATTGAAAACTTAAAATTGGACTCAGTATAGGACATGAAAAACCAACATGGAATAAAGAAACAAAAATACTTCAACCTGACTTAATGGCAAAAACTTATATAGGCTGTTTTCCTCTCTGTTCTTTATGTTGCTAGTTTTAAGCTTTCTCTGCTTAATGTTGAAACATTCAGTCATTGGGAAAAAATCAGCCAAATTAGTTGGCAATTTATAGATAGATTATTTTTTAACTGACTGCACTTCTTGAGCTTTTTCACTTTATGATATGTTGGTACAGACTTAAATGTATCTTTCAAATGAGAGATAATATTTGCATTGGAGTAGGAGTGTCAACTTAATCACATGTGTTTTGTTAACTGACGATTAAGCCCTAAATTCATTTTTAGTTTATTGCTGATTAAAAGTCCAATAAGTAATTTTACTTCCTTAGTAAATTCAATAAAGGGGTGAATAGCACATATGTGTGTATTAAGGAATATGTGTCATGTGCCAGCTGTTGTGAAACATACTGAGGAAGCAGATAAGATAATATCTCCTTCCCTTATCTTGAAGAAGGGTCACAGTGTAAATAGAGACCTACTGTAGAAACTTGGTGAGTGCTATGATAGAAATAGGAACAGATAAGAGAGGGAAGTTATCTTTTCAATAACGATCATTCATTCATTTAAGAATTGTTTCTTGAGCACCTACTATATGCTAGTTACTATGCAAAGCTCTAGATATTTAGCAATGAAATACACACTCCTGGTCTTTGTTTAATGGAATTAATAATTGAGACAGCTATAAAATTAAAATTGTAACCAGTATGCTGAAGGATGATTACCAAATGGTATAAAAATATATCAAGGGGGACTTCACTGGTAGTCCAGTATATAGATGCACACTGTATATCAGGGGCCTTAAACTCATTTGGTGGGCAAGGAAAGCTTCCCTCAGCAAGTGACATTTCAGCTGATAGGTGGAGGAAAAAGCAGGAATTATCAATGCAAGGAAAGGACAACAATTTGTCGCGTTAGGACAGTGGTTCTCAACTGGGGATGACTTTGCCCTCCAGAGAACATTTGGATATTCATGGAGATGTATTTGATTGTCACAATTTGGAGGTTGGATGCTACTTAGCATCCGGTGCACAGAGGCCAAGGATGCTGCTAAACATGCAAGGTACAGGGCAACTCCCTCCCCCAACAAAGAATTATTCAGTCAGTAGTGATGAGATTGGGCTTCCTTGGTGGCTCAGTGAGAAAGAATCTGCATGCCAATGCAGGAAACTTGGGTTCAATCCCTGATCCGGGAAGATCCCACATGCCGTGGAGCACCTAGGCTCATAGGCCACAACTATTGAGCCCATGTGCTACAAACTCTGAAGCCCGTGCACCCTAGAACCCATGCTCTGCAACAAAAGAAGCCACCACAGTGAGAAGCCTGCACACCCACAACTAGAGAGGAGCTCCCACTCACACCAACTAGAGGAAAGCCCATGCAACAATGAAGACCCTGCATGGACAAAAATAAATAAATAAAATTATTCATAAAAATACTGATGAGGTTGAGAAACCCTGCCTTAGATTAAAAGAAGGGAAGGTCAGTGTACTGTGGAAAAGTACAGAAATAATACAAAAGAAACCTGAGTTCAGTTCAGCAAACTTTATTGAGCATTTATTGTGTAAAAATCACTGCAGATGGTGATTGCAGCCATGAAATTAAAAGACGCTTACTCCTTGGAAGAAAAGTTATGACCAACCCAGATAGCATATTCAAAAGCAGAGACATTACTTTGCCAACAAAGGTCTGTCTAGTCAAGGCTATGGTTTTTCCAGTAGTCATGTATGGATGTGAGAGTTGGACTGTGAAGAAGGCTGAGCGCCGAAAAATTGATGCTTTTGAACTGTGGTGTTGGAGAAGACTCTTGAGAGTCCCTTGGACTGCAAGGAGATCCAACCAGTCCATTCTGAAGATCAACCCTGGGATTTCTTTAGAAGGAATGATGCTAAAGCTGAAACTCCAGTACTTTGGCCACCTCATGCGAAGAGTTGACTCATTGGAAAAGACTCTGATGCTGGGAGGGATTGGGGGCAGGAGGAGAAGGGGACGACCCAGGATGAGATGGCTGGATGGCATCACTGACTCGATGGACGTGAGTCTGGGTGAACTCCGGGAGTTGGTGATGGACAGGGAGGCCTGGCGTGCTGCGATTCATGGGGTCTCAAAGAGTCAGACATGACTGAGTGACTGAACTGAACTGAACTGAACTGAGGTATGAGGGTGAAAGATATCATTCCTCTCTTTAATGAGCTTAATCTACTAGGGAAAGCACAGTAATAGTTTTTTATAATACTGATGATATAAATACAGTGCATAGGACTCAGTGAGAAGGGCTACCTAACACATTTTGAAGAGGTCAGGAAAAGCTTCCTGACAGATAAGATATTCCAATAGATTTTAAATTGTGAATAGGAATTAATCTTCCAGAAACCTCTGGAATCACTGATGTGAGAGAATTAGAAAGTGGACTGCAAAAAGTAAACATGGACTAGGCAGCCAAAATTCAGGCTTAGGAACACAAGACAGGCATAGGGCATTCCCTACACCTAGCAAGCAGGTTCATCCCAGTGGGTCCTGGAACAAATACAAATGGAGCCTCGGGCCTGTGACCTGACTGCCTTCTTTGCCATCCCCAGCTCTGTGCAGACAGTTTGGGAGAGGAATGGTGGAGCCTGTGAGGTCTGGATGGAGGGGAAGATAAGGCTTGGTGTGGGCATGGCTGCTTGGCTCTGCAACATCCTCATTCTGTGAGCAGAACAGCATCGAGGGTCCTCTGAGGTTCAGGGCAGGGATGTCAGCAGCTAGAAAACCCAGAAAGTACAACTAGAGGCTTGGAGTCAGTTAAGTAGTTACAAGTCAGGGCACAGAAAACACAGACTATATTAGGTAATAGATATACTCTGGATTTAGGATAGCTTCAGGATAGTAAACATGAGACACTGTTAACAAGGACATCTTCATCCTGAGGCCCCAACCTCCCAAAGAACTGTCTTAACCAGAAGCTTTTTGTGTATCTCCTGCTAGTAAAGGAGCCGATACAAAAGTATTGCAGATAAGTGGATATTTCTTCAAAATAATTCAAAATTTGGAGTATATAATGTTCATTCTTCTGAACTTTTTTTTCTGTTCAGAATTGCACCTAGACATGGTATAGACTGTTTAGTTGATTGTATCTTGACCCTTGTGCCCATGTTGTAAATTCTGATGCTAATTTAATTACCTCCTTGTTGAGCTATGGAATTTTTTTTTTTTATAGCTAAAGAGGTCTTTAGAGCTCCTATAGTCTAATGGGGTTCAAATTTTTACCTTTTATTTTTAAGCAACAGAAACTCCTGTTTTTGAGACAGCATAGCCTAGTGCTCAGGGGCTTCCCAGGTGGTTCAGCAGTAAAGAATCTGCCTGCCAGTGCAGGAGCCACAGGAGACATGAATTTGATCCCTGGGTTGGCAAGATCCCTTGGAGGAGGAAATGGCAACCCACTCCAATGGACAGAGGAGCCTGGCAGGCTTCAGTCCATGGGGTCACAAAGAGTCGGACACAACTTAGCAACTAAAGAACAGCAACAACAAGGATAGTGGTGAAGAGTGTGGATGGTGGAGCCAGACTGCCTAGGTTCAAATTTGCACCTTTTATTTACTGACTCCAAAAACGTGGGCAAGATGCTTAGTTTCTCTGTGTCTCAATTCTCTTATTTAAAAAAAATGGAGATCATGTGAAAATTAAATCAGCTAGTGCATTAAAAGGCACTTAGAACGCTTCTTGGTACCAAGAAAGTTCTATAAAATAATCTTTCATAGAACCTAAACCTATACAGCGGACAAAACAAAACCATTCTGGTTGAATGGGAGAGGGTAACAGTGCTGCTGCTTGGCCACACTCCATCCTAAGGCAGCTACCAGTGTGGATCCATTCTTTTTTCCTTCAAGTAGAGGCAGCCTAGATAGACCTTGAAAACCTGGAAATAATTTGAAAACCACCAGTCAAAGCCAGTCACCTGATTTTGCAAATGAGAAAATTGCTTTAGTATATTAACTCACTTAATCCTCACAGGAGTTCCCATTTGGAAAAGTTCAATAACTTGCTCAAGGTCATGCTACTAGTAAACAGCAGAATGGAATTTGAACCTGTGAAGAAAGGCTAGTCATATGATATAGCTATTTTTACAAGTTGGCTCCCACACCTACCATCTTCCCCGAAGAGGACTTTGTCAGTCATAGATTAGATATTTTATTTTGGAGTCATCTCAAGCTTCCCAGCTGGCTCAGTGGTAAAGAATCTTCCTGCCACTGCAGGAGCCACAGGAGACACGGGTTCAGTTCCTGGGTGAGGAAGATTCACTGGAGGAGGAAATGACAAACCCAGTCCAGTATTCTTGCCTTGAAAATTCCATGGAGGGAGCCTGGTGGCTATAGTCCACAGAGTGTCAGAGTCGAACGTGACTAAGTGAGCACGAACACAACTTTGTTTAATCTCAATCAAATTAGAGCATAGTAAATTTTCAATCACTATTATTTTTCTTCCCTCCATTTTTGGTCAATTACTTTTTTTTTTTTTTAAATAATAGCAACTATCATGTCAACCAACTACCTTCAGTTCAGTTTAGTTCAGTCGCTCAGTCATGTCTGACTCTTTTCAACCTCATGGACTGCAGCACACCAGGGTTCCCTGTCCATCACCAACTCCCAGAGCTTGTTCAAACTCATGTTCATCGAGTTGGTGATGCCATCCAACCATCTTGTCCTCTGTCATCCCCTTCTCCTGCCTTCAATCTTTCCCAGCATCAGGGTCTTTTCTAATGAGTCAGTACTTTGCATTAGGTGGCCAAAGTATTGGAGCTTTTCTACTACCTTGCTGCTGCTGCTGCTAAGTCGCTTCAATCGTGCCTGACTCTGTGTGACCCCATAGACGGCAGCCCACCAGGCTCCGCACATCCCAGGGATTCTCCAGGCAAGAACACTGGAGTGGGGTGCCATTTCTTTCTCCAATGCATGAAAGTGAAAAGTGAAAGTGAAGTCGCTCAGTCATATCCGACTCTTCGCGACCCCATGGACTGCAGCCCACCAGGCTCCTCCGCCCATGGGATTTTCCAGGGAAGAGTACTGGAGTGGGTTGCCATTGCCTTCTCCATTTCTACTACCTTAGAGTTTATTTAATTAAATTTGTACCACTTTAGGAAAATGGGCTTGGGTGAACAACCATTTCTATGCTTGTGTTTTCTATTGGCAAAGCCTGAAACACCCATGTTCTACTCATAAGAGTACTTGGTACTGGTGAGCAGCAAAGTGGGAATTGTATTATCTGTTTTATTTGAGGGATCTGTCCTTTGGGTTGCAGGTTTTTTTTTTTATTTTTTTAACAATATTAGTCTTCATGTGCAAAATGTCCTTTTCATATTATTGTTATGATGATGATGATGGTGTCTCTCAAGGAGCAGAGAAATCTGGCTGTTTCCTGTGTGGCACAATGGTAGGAATTGAATTGCTCCTGCAGGAGGGCAAGCAAAGTTTCAGGGACTGACTGGGCCCTTTCCAATATAAAGTGTCTTTTGTTAAAACTGAAAGCTTTATCTCCACTGCATCCAATTACTTCAGTAATTGAAAAGGATAGCATTCCACTTTAATTATGTGTTCTCATTTCTGCATTTCTTTTAATTTATGGGACAATAAAAAGTAAAGCAATGCAAAAAACAACCATTTGAAGAGCCGTTTGGTGCTGTTCCTATTTGACCCCATCCATTTGAGATTTCCAGATTTTCTGTGATTTTGGTCTGTCTCCCTACGTATGATTGGTTAGCTTCACTGGTTATTTTCAATAGCACATTAAATGCCCCCTAAGATCCTGCTTTCTGGCTGACATTTGACACTGTTTCTGCTGTCACTTTGAAGATTCTGTACTTCTCCAGCTGTTGGGTTCTGGAGTAATCTGCCTGTGTTGCTTACATCAGAATCATTTAGAAATTAAAAGGAAACATGAATGGGAATGTTGTTGCATCAGTATTTCTAATGAGCACATTTTTACTAACTATAGATGAAGTAATAATAATCATAAAACGGCAGCAGCAATAATAAAAGTGAAAGATGGAGGATGAAGGTGAAGGTGGCGGATGTGGAAGATATCACCAAGAAAGAATGGGGAAAATATTTGCAAACTATTTATGTGATAAAGAACTTATGTCCAGAATATATAGGGAACGCTTACAAGCCAATAATATAAAAGGTAATAATCCAATTAAAAATGGGCAGACACCAGCAAGATGGCGGTATAGAAGGCATCACACTCATATGCCCCATCAGCAATAATAATTTGACAGCCATTCACAGACAAAAGCACCTTTGTGAAAGCTTTGAGCTTCAGGTAGGAGATTGTAAAACCCCAGTATAGTCTAACACTGAGGAGGGCATTTTGAGAAGTCAGGCCCCTACCAGGTGGCCAATTCCCCAAACATTGTCCCCAGAAACAGTTCTGTCCCTTGTGGACTCAGCTATAGACCCATTTGGCTTTGGTCCTGCTGCACCATCACCATTTGCTGAAGAACTTGGCAGAAGTCATATCTGACCACACCCCAGATAACAGGCCTGCTGAACTCAGTCTTGTCTGACTATGACCCAGCTCCAGTCCCTCACAGCATGCAGTCCTGTCTGCCTGGGGATGGGGCAGGAGACATGCCTGACTGTGCCCTGAGGCAGACCTTCATATCCTGAAATGGCCCTGTGACTCAGTTGCAGCCCCTCTCAGCCATGAGTTGACAACACGTGGCAACATTAGCCATGGCCTGCTCAGAGACTGGGTAGGACACATACCCATCCATGCCCCTGAAGCAGGCCCTTTGACATCGGTCCAACTGAAAATATTGAAATGGCCCTGTAACTCAGCTCAAGCCCCTCGAAGCCTTGGGCCAAGAATACTCTTGTGTACCTAGGAGCCAGCTGGGAGGCATGGCTGTCTCTGCCTTTGCAGGTAGACCTGCTGGCCTTGGTCCAACTGTGGACCTTGATGCAGTCCCGTAACCTGGCTCCAGCTCCTTGCAGCCATAGCCTGGGAACAGTCCTGTCTGCCCAGGGACCCGTAGGGAGATATGCCTGTCTGTGCCTCTGAGGTGGTCCTTTAATCTCTGGTCCCAATTGCAGACCCTGAAGCTGCCCTGTTACTTGGTTAAAGCCCCACTCAGCTGTTATCTGGGGCCAATCCTACCTGCTCAGTGACCTGTTGGGAGCCTTCCCAGAGACTCAGAAGGAGCCACAGCTGTTTGCACAGCTGGTGACAGGTTTGCTGTCTGCCAACACTGGAGAACCCTTGTCACAGTGCCAGTGCTACTGACCGAGGTCCTAGAGGCAGTCTCATCTATTCAGGGACCAGACTGAATCCACACTTGCTGACACCCTGGGAACAGCCCCACCAATGAGCAACATCACCTAGCTCCAAATGACTTGACTGTGACTCTGAGGCAGTACCATCAGATGAGGAACCTGACAAGAAGACTTTACCAGCTAAAATTACTCTTTAAAGACTGGGAGAGAAACTTGCTTCTTCAAATGCACAAACACCAGTTCAAGGTTGCACAGATTGTGAAGAACCAGGCAAACAAGACACCACCCAAAGAAATTAATAACATTTCAGTAACCGACCCGAAAGAAATGGGGATCTATGAAATGCCTAACAAAGAATTCATAGTCCTCCTAAAGAAGCTCAGTGAGATGCAAGAAAACAGCAATAGACAACTAAAATAAATCAGGAAACAATGCATTAGCAAACTGAGAAGCTTGATAAAGAAATAGAAACTGTAAAAAAAGTGAAACAAAAGTCCTAGAGCTGAAGGATACAGTGATAGGACAGAAAAATTCAATAGAGAGCTTCAGTAGCAGACTTGATCATGCAGAAGAATCATCTTCCTTTCAAATGACTCACAGAGGTCATTTGAAATTAGCCAGTTGGAAGAACACAAAGAAAGAAGAATGAAAACACACACAAAAGTCAACTAATGTTTGACAAAGGAACCAAGGAATACAAGATAGGGAAAGAATAGTTTCTTCAGTAAGTGGTGTTGGAAAAACTGGTGTCTGCATGCAGAAGAATGAAATTGGACCCTTATCTTGCACCATACACAGAAATTAACTTGAAATAAATGAATGACTTAAGTGTGAGACCTACAACCATAAAACTTCTTGAAGAAGCATAAGATAAAGTTTTCTTGATATTTGTCTTGGCAGTGATTTTTTTAAAAATGTATAATGGTTTGGAATATGATACCAAAGCACAGACAACTAAAACAAAAATGAAAGTGTGGGAATTATATTGAATTGAGAACCTCTGTATAGCAATGGTAACAACTGAAAAAATTAAAAGGCAAGCTAGGGAAAGGGAAAAATCTGCAAATCATGTTTCCAATAAGGTACTAATATCCAAATATGAAAGGATCGCCTACAACTCAGTAGGTAAAAAGCAAATAGCCTGGTTTTAAAAATAGACGAAGGACCTGAATAGACTTATTTTCAAATAAGACACACACATGGTCAATAGATTTATGAAAAGGTACTCAATAACAGTAATCATCAGGGAAATGCAAATCAAACCACAATGAGATATCACCTGTGATATCACCTAGTAGGATGGTTATTATTAAAAATGCAAGAGGTAGAAGTTATTGGTGAGGATGTGGAGAAAAGTGAACCCCTGTACATTGTTGGTGGGAATATAAACTGGTACAGCCATTATGAAAACACTTTGGAGGTTTCTTAAAAAGTTAAAAATGAAACTATGATATGATCCAGGTATCTCTCATCTGGGTAGATATCCAAAGGAAATATAAGTACTAATTAGAAAAGATTTATGTACCCCATGTTCACTGTAGCATTATTTACAATAACCAAGACTTGGAAACAATCTAAGTGTCCACTAATGGATGAATGGATAGAGAAAATGTTATTTTATATATAAATATACATACACAAAATGGGACATCATTCAACCATAAAAAAGAATTTTAAATCTTGCCATGTATGAGATGGATAGACCTTGAGGTATTATACTAAATGAAATATGTCAAGCAGTGAAAGACAAATACTGTATGATCTCACTTATATGTGGAACTTAAAAAAAAAAAAGAAACAAGCCACGCTCCTAGATAGAAAGAACAGATTGGTGATAGCCAGAGTTGGAGGGTGGGGGTTGGCAAGATGTGAGGAAGGGGTCTAAAGGTTCAAACATCCAGTTATAAAATAAATCATGGGGATATAATATAGACCTGGGTGAATATGATTAATAATGCTGTATTGCATCTTTGGAGGTTGCTAAGAAAGTAAATTGTTAAAAGTTCTCAGTGCAAGAAAGAAATTGAAACTGTGACAGATTGTTAATTAGACATATGATCATTTCACAATGAATAAAAATATCAAATCATTAATACACCTGAAATTAATATGATGTTATATGCCAGTTTCAGTTCAGTCACTCAGTCGTGTCCATCTCTTTGCAACCCCATGGACTGCAGCACGCGAAGCTTCCCTGTCCATCATAAAATCCTGGAGCTTGCTCAAACTCATGTCCATTGAGTCGTGATAGCATCCAACCATTTCATCCTCTGTCGTCCCCTTCTTCTCCTGCCTTCAATCTTTCCCAGCATCAGGGTCTTTTCAAATGAGTCATTTCTTCACATCAGGTGGCCAAAGTATTGGAGCTTCAGCTTCAGCTTCAGTCCTTCTAATGAATATTCAGGATTTATTTCCTTTAGGATTGACTGGTTTGATCACGTTGCAGTCCAAGGGACTCTCGAGTCTTCTCCAATACCACAGTTCAAAAGCATCAATTCTTCTGCACTCAACTTTCCTTATAGTCCAACTCTCACATCCGTACATGACTACTGGAAAAAACATAGCTTTTTTCCCACTGTTTCCCCATCTATTTGCCATGAAGTGATGGGACCAGATTCCATGATCTTAGCTTTCTGAATGTTGAGTTTTAAGCCAGCTTTTTCAGTCTTCTCTTTGAATTTCATCAAGAGCCTCTTTAGTTCTTCACTTTCTGCCATAAGAGTGGTGTCATCTGCATATCTGAGGTTATTGACATTTCTCCCAGCAATCTTGATTCCAGCTTGTGCTTATCCAGTCCAGCATTTCTCATGATGTACTCTGTATATAAGTTAAATAAGCAGGGTGACAATAAACAGCGTTGACGTGCTCCTTTCTCAATTCAGAACCAGTCTGTTGTTCCATGTCCAGTTCTAACTATTGCTTCTTGACCTGCATACAGGTTTCTCAGGAGGCAGGTGAGGTGATCTGGTATTTTCATCTCAAAGAATTTTCCACAGTTTATTGTGATCCACACAGTCAAAGGCTTTGGCTTAGTCCATAAAGCAGAAGTAGATGTTTTTCTGGAACTCTTGCTTTTTTGATGATCCAATGCATGTTGGCAATTTGATCTCTGGTTTCTCTGCCTTTTCTAAAACCAGCTTGAACATCTGGAAGTTCATGGTTTATGTACTGTTGAGGCCTGGCTTGGAGAATTTTGAGCATTACTTTACTAGCATGTGAGATGAGTGCAACTGTGTGGTAGTTTGAGCATTCTTTGGCATTACCTTTCTTTGGGATTGGAATGAAAACTGACCTTTTCCAGTCCTGTGGTCACTGCTGAATTTTCCAAATTTGCTGGCATATTGAGTGTAGCACTTTCACAGCATCATCTTTCAGGATTTGAAACAGCTCAACTGGAATTCCATCACCTCCACTAGCATCACCTCCACTAGCTTTGTTCGTAGTGATGCTTTCTAAGGCCCACTTGACTTCACATTCCAGGATGTCTGGCTCTAGATGAGTGATCATACCATCATGGTTATCTGGGTCATGCAGATCTTTTTTGTATAGTCCTGTGTATTCTTGCCACATCTTAATATCTTCTGCTTCTGTTAGGTCCATACCATTTCAGTCCTTTATTGTACCCATCTTTGCATGAAATGTTCCCTTGGTATCTCTAATTTTCTTGAAGAGATCTCTAGTCTTTCCCATTATGTTGTTTTCCTCTATTTATTTGCATTGATCACTGAGGAAGGCTTTCTTATCTCTCCTTGCCATTCTTTGGAACTCTGGATTCAAATGGGTATATCTTTCCTTTTCTCCTTTGCCTTTCGCTTCTCTTCTTTTCACAGCTATTTGTATATGTTACTTATACCACAATATAAAATATAAATAAATAAAATATAAGTAGATATTTTCCTTTTTCATTGTTTAGAAAGATGATTTACTTTTATAGTCTGTCAGCTGTGAATATTTAAAATGTTACCATTTTATCCTACACATATCTTGGCCATCAGGACCTTCTGTACTGATAGAGGATGTTGGGTAGATAGGTACATAGGACTTTTGATCCTCCTTCTTGATGAAAAATAGCAACAACAACAACAAAAGTGTCAACTTACTTGAGTGTTCAAACCAGCATTATTCATTATAGCCAAAAAATAGAAATTCACAAAATGTCCATCATGTGATGAATGGATAAACAAAATGTGAAATATCCTTGCCAGGGAATATTATTCAGACATAAAGGGAATAAAGTTCTGATGTATGCTGCAACATGGATAAGCCTCAAAAATACTATGCTAAGTGAAAAAGCCACACACAAAAGGCCACACATTATATGATTCCATTTATATGAAATGTCCCCAACAGTCAAATCCAAAGAAACAGTAAGTAGATTATTGGCAAAGTCAAGTGGGCCTTAGGAAGCATCACTACAAACAAAGCTAGCAGAGGTGATGGAATTCCAGTTGAGCTATCTCAAATCCTGAAAGATGATTTTGTGAAAGTGCTGCACTCAATATGCCAGCAATTTGGAAAACTCAGCAGTGGCCACAGGACTGGAAAAGGTCAGTTTCCATCCATTCTAATCCCAAAGAAAGGCAACGCCAAAGAATGCTCAGACTACTGTACAATTGCACTCATCTCACACACTAATAAAGTAATGCTCAAAATTCTGCAAGCCAGGCTTCAACAGTATGTGAACCGTGAACTTCCAGATGTTCAAGCTGGATTTTAAAAAGGCAGAGGAACCAGAGATCAAATTGCCAACATCCGTTGGATCATCAAAAAAGCAAGAGAGTTCCAGAAAAACATCTACCTCTGCTTTATGGACTAAGCCAAAGCCTTTGACTGTGTGGATCACAACAAACTGTGGAAAATTCTTCAAGAAAAGGGAATACCAGACCATCTCATCTGCCTTCTGAGAAATCTGTATGCAGGTCAGGAAGCAACAGTTTGAACTGGACATGGAACAACAGACTGGTTCCAAATAGGAAAAGGAGTATGTCAAGTCTGTATATTGTCACCCTGTTTATTTAACTTCTATGCAGAGTACATCATGAGAAACACTGGGCTGGAGGAAGCACAAGCTGGAATCAAGATTGTCGGGAGAAATGTCAATAACCTCAGATATGAGATGACACCACTGTTATGGCAGAAAGCAAAGAAGAATTAAAGAATTAACCCTAACCCCTTCTTGGTTGATTGGAATATTCTGGATTTAGATACTGGTGATGGTTACACAATTATTTGGTTATATTAAAAATCAGTGAATTGTGTACTTTTTTAAGGGTGAATTTTATAATATGTGAATTAGATCTCAATAAAGCTGTTACTATTTTTTTAAGGGAAAGAGTAATAGCCAACATTGAGCACTTACTGACTAGTAGGTATTAGGCTAAGCATTCTGCCACACATGATAGGATTGAATGTTCACAACAACTGTATGTGCATAAGTACTATTTGTTTTCTCCATTTTTACAGATTTGAAAATTGCAGCTTCATAATGTTACTCAAGCTACTTCATAATTTACCCAAGGTCCCATAGGCTAAAAAGTCCAAGAACTGAAATTTAGCCTCTAGGTAGCCATCTGGCACTCTTGATTACTACATTTTTCCTGCCAGTATTTTTTATAATAACTTTAAGATATAATTACCATACCATATAGTTTGCCCATTTAAACAAATCACCCGTCAGTGTGTTTCTTTGAGTACATTCATGGATATATGCGTGTGACACTAGTCAGTTTTAGGACATTTTCATCTGATAACACATACAAACCTCATCCCCACCCCAAGGCCTAAGCAACCACCAGTCTGTCATTGTGCTGGTTGATTGATACTGCTACCTGTAGTCACTTGCATCACTGTATTAACTGTTAAACAATAGTTGTGTTAGTCGATATCGATACAACCAGGAATTAAGTCGGTAGATTTCCTTTTAAAAATGGCTTTGAAGCCTCCATTACTAGAAAAGACAATAACTGAATATGATTTAAATGTACTAGAGGCAAGAGAGAGACACTGCATGTGTCAATTCGCCCTGTTTCTGGACTTAATTATTTTACTGAGGAGCTGGGTCTACCTGCTCCCTCCAAAAAAAAAAAAAAAAAAGGAAAGAAAATCTTGATTGCAAAAAATATATTTTGCTTCTGAACAAGGATACAGAAATTGTTAGGAGCTTTCCTTGTCTTTGAAATTGGCGCAATGCCCTCCAGCTAAATGGTTTTGCTAAGTGGCTTTGCAAGAAAACCTTTCCTCCCCTCCTTGCCTGGAAGCTACTGCTTTTCCTCCTGACCCTCTTGACTTCAGTTTGAGTGCATATCTTCCAGTTAACAAGTAATTTGGGGGAGTGTCAAAAGGTAACTAGTGTCCCCTGGGTCACAATTAACCTAAAAATTAAAAGGTGGAGTTTGAAATCCTCATTAAGTATAACAAAACCATAAAAGGGAGTTTCTGAATTGGAGTTGGATTTAGAAAGTCACCTTTGAATTAATGAAACTGACCATACTAAGTACCAGGCTCAGTATTTGAGAGAGGATATATGTTTGAGAGAGGATCTGCAATATAGTTTAGTAGCGATTAATGGTTTAGGCAAAATGAGTAGAAAATAATTCTTTCTGAGAGCCTTTTTCTGTGATCCCACTCACTCACAGTGCACATACTAATGCCCTTAAAGTTTAATTACCACTAATTTCTGAAATATGCTTATGAGTATTACATTATTGGGATTAAGAATTAGTGTTTTCTCATTTAACCTGGCCAGATAACTGGCAATGTCATATTGCCCTGAGAACTTTTCTTTGATAATTTATTTTTAAAGGTAGCATAATAAATATAACTGGGGTCTCTAAAAATGATTTACGGTGAAGTCTTACAGCTTAGTAGTAAATTCTAACTAATATGTGTTACTTATAATGGAGGCCTATAGCTTGTCAATTCTGAGCTAAAAGCAGGTAACAATATTGTTATTATGTAAACCTTAAGCACATGTTTTGTGCTTGATATAACTCAAACCATGGTGATGATTAAAATATTTCATAATTCAGATGCTAGTGTTTCTTTTAATAATTCTAAAAATTAGTTCTAGATGCAACAAGTTTCTCACTCTAAAAGAGCACTTAGAATCCCATTTTATAGAAGTCAGTTTGTGACCTCTAGAAGCAGAAATGTATAAATATCATAATCATCTACTGAACAGGAAACATTGATGGAAGGATTGAGAAATACCACTGCTCTTTTGAAATATTCAAAACTGAATTGTTCCCACAGATGTGCACACCCTCTCTTCTGGTATTTCTATTAAATGGTGCTTGGGCAGTAATAAACTTCATTTACTTATTTAAATGTATTCCTCTCACCCCCATCCCCGAACACGTGTCTGAATGAACAAATAAGCTGTGGGTTCCATTGTCTTAACCTTCTCAGTTGCCAGATTTTTAGGGACATGGAAGGGGGACATGGAAGGATTTAGAGGTGAAATGAAGGTGACCCCACTGACCCATAGTCAGCATGACACGTTCCTTGAGTTTAGAAATTCAGATGGCCTTAGCAATTCCTTTGTACTCTGTGGTAAATATTTCTGTAGCAGCTGAAGTTGGAGTTAGACTTTCTTCTGTATCCATGGAGGAGAGACAAGATAACTGGCCCATTTGAAGATCAAACCCCCACCTAGGCCGCATTAGTGCTGAGCTTTAACCAATGGATATGGGATTATATAGAAGATGAACAAGTAGCAAAGGACAGCTAGCAAGTTCAGGGTTATATAACAAAAATATAGTGCAGATATCTAGGACATTTTCTTCATTAGGAATGCCTTTGAAAGGCTCACACACTTGAGTTCTTTGGAGAGCCATTTAAGATATCTCATGTGTAAGGTTTCAAATAGATTCAAACTGAATTTAGACTGTAGGTTTTTTGACTGAGGTCAAAGATTTTTAGTTGGTGTGAGTGTGTGAGCAAATCTGAGTATTTAAGATGTAGGCATACAGATAAAAATAACATGTTCTAAAAGAGTAGTGTTTTTGTACTTATTTCCTTCATCTTTTAATAACATCTATAAAAAGTGAACAGATTTGGTTACTTAGTAGACCTTCCCTCAATTAAGTTTCTATCACCAGAAATGGGTTGGCAATATTTAGAATTTGCATTTTTGTTGTTTTTAGTGCTACTCTTCCAGTATTTTTTCCCCAAACTACCTCCAAATCAGGAGTGCAAATACAGGAAATAGTTGCTCTGCTTCTTCAAGAGAAAAAAAATTTATAGTATTTGTGAATGAAAAATTGTATACTAATGCAAGTGAAAGTGTTTTTTTTTTTAATTGAAGTACAGTTGATACAAAGTTGTATTAATTTCTGGTGTAGAGCAAAGCAATTCAGATATATATAGGCTTCCCTGGTGGCTCAGATGATAATCTGCCTGCAGTGTGGGAGACCTGGGTTAGGAAGATCCCCTGGCAGAGGGCATGGCGACCCACTCCAGTATTCTTGCCTGGAGAATCCCTATAGCCAGAGGAGCCTGGTGAGCTGCAGTTCATAGGGGCCATAAAGGGTTGGACATGACTGAGCAACTAAGAACAGCACAGCATATATATATATATTCTTCTCCCTTACATTTTATTATAAGATATTGAATATAGTTCCTTGTGCTATACAGTAGGACCTTGTGTGTGTGTGTCTGTCTGTGTGTATAGTAGTTTCTATCTGCTAACCCCAATTTATCTCTTTCCCACCCCCTTTCCCTTTTGGTAACCATAAGTTTGTTTTCTATGTCTGTGAGTCTATTTCTGTTTTGTAAGTAAGTTCATTTGTATCATTATTAAATATTCCAGATATAAGTGATATTGTATGATATATATCTTTCTGACATTCTTCACTTAATATGATAATCTCTAGGTCCATACATGTTATTGAAATGGCATTGCTTCATTCTTTTTTATGGCTGAGTAATAGTTCATTATATATATATATATATATATATATATATATATACACACCACATATATACATATATATGTATATATACCACATCTTATTTATCCATTCATCTGTTGATGGACACTTATGTTGCTTCCATGTCTTGGCTCTGTAAATAGTGGTACTGTGAACATTCAGGTGTATATATCTTTTCAGATTACAGTTTTCTCCAGATATATGCCCAGGAGTGGGATTGCTAGATCATATGTTGACTCTATTTTTAGTTTTTAAAGGAACCTTCAAGCTGTTTTCCATAGTGACTGCATCAGTTTTCACTCCCACCCACAGTATAAGAAGGTTCCCTTTTCTCTACACCCTCTCCCACATTTATTCTGATTGGTGTGAGGTGTTACCTTACTGTAGTTTTTTTCAAGCTTTATTTATTTATTTGGCTACACCAGGTCTTAGTTGCAGCACATGGGATCTTTTTTTTTAGCTATGGCATGTGGGATCTAGTTGCCTGAGCAGGAATCAAACCCGGGTCCCCTGAACTGAGTGTACAGATTCTCAGCCACTGGACCACCAGGGAAATCCCACCTCATTGTAGCTTTGATTTGCATTTCTCTAATAAATATCAGTGTTGAGTGTCTTTTCATGTGCGTAATGTCCATCTGTATATCTTCTTTGGATGAATGTCTATTTAGGTGTTCTGCCCAGTTGTTAATTAGGTTATTTGGTGGATTTTGTTATTGAGTTGTTTGAACTGTTTATATCAATATATATTGGAAATTAGGCCCTTATTGCTTACATCATTTGCAAATATTTTCTCAATAGAGAGGTTTTTTTTTTTTTAATTGAAATTAATTGGTAAAACTGTTTTGGGGCTTAAGCTGAATGAGTCATTGATGTGCTTTAAACTCACACAAAATGAAGAGATCTGACAGAGAAAACTATCTGGAACAAACTGGTGACAATAATTCTCTAACTTGAATGTGGGGACTATTTTCTACTCTACTGAAGTCACAATGACAGTCAGAATTTCCATTGACAGTGGTTATTCTTAACTGGCATTCAATTCACTTCAGTTGCTCAGTCATGGCCGACTCTTTGAGATCCCATGAACCACAGCACACCAGACCTCCCTGTCCATCACCAACTGCCAGACTCTACCCGAACTCATGTCCATTGAGTCGCTGATGCCATCCAACCATCTCATCCTCTGTCGTCCCCTTCTCCTCCTGCCCTCAATCTTTCCCAGGATCAGGGTCTTTTCAAATGAGTCAGCTCTTCACATCAGGTGGCCAAAGTATTGGAGTTTCAGCTTCACCATCAGTCCTTCCAATGAACACTCAGGACTGATCTCCTTTAGAATGGACTGGTTGGATCTCCTTGCAGTCCAAAGGACTCTCAGGAGTCTTCTCCAACACCACAGTTCAAAAGCATCAATTCGTTTGTGTTCACCTTTTTAGCACAACTCTCACATCCATATATGACGACTGGAAAAACCACACCTTTGACTAGACGGACCTTTGTTGGCAAAGTAATGTCTCAGCTTTTTAATATGCTGTCTAGGTTGGTCATAACTCTCCTTGCAAGGAGTAAGCGTCTTTTAATTTCATGGCTGTAATGACCATCTACAGTGATTTTGGAGCCCCACAAAATAAAGTCTGACACTGTTTCCACTGTTTCCCCATATATTTGCCATGAAGTGACAGGACCAGGTGGCATGATCTTAGTTTTCTGAATGTTGAGTTTTAAGCCAACTTTTTCACTCTCCTCTTTCACTTTCATCAAGAGGCTCTTTATTCTTTTTCACTTTCTGCCATAAGGGTGGTGTCATCTGCATATCTGAGGTTATTGATATTCCTCCCGGCAATCTTGATTCCAGCTTGTGCTTCTTCCAACTCAGCGTTTCTCACGATGTACTCTGCATAGAAGTTAAATAAGCAGGGTGACAATATACAGCCTTGACGTACTCCTTTTCCTATTTGGAACCAGTTCATTGTTTCATATCTGGTTCTAACTGTTGCTCCTTGACCTACATACTGGTTTTGCAGGAAGCAGGTAAGGTGGTCTGATACTCCATCTCTTTAAGAATTTTCCACAGTTTGTTGTGATCCACACAGTCAAAGGCTTTAGCATAGTCAATGAAGCAGAAGTAGATGTTTTTCTGGAACTCTCTTGCTTTTTCCATGATCCAGCAGATGTTGGCAATTTGATCTCTGGTTCCTCTGCCTTTTCTAAAACCAGCTTGAACATCTGGAAGTTCATGGTTCACGTATTGCTGAAGCCTGGCTTGGAGAATTTTGAGCATTACTTTACTAGCGTGTGAGATGAGTGCAATTGTGCGGTAGTTTGAGCATTCTTTGGCATGGCCTTTCTTTGGGATTGGAATGAAAACTGACCTTTTCCAGTCCTGTGGCCACTGCTGAGTTTTCCAAATTTGCTGGCATATTGAGTGCAGCACTTTCACAGCATATCTTTCAGGATTTGAAATAGCTCAACTGGAATTCCATCACCTTTGCTAGCTTTGTTCGTAGTGATGCTTTCTAAGGCCCACTTGACTTCACATTCCAGGATGTCTGGCTCTAGGTGAGTGATCACACCATCGTGATTATCTTGGTCATGAAGATCTTTTTTGTATAGTTTTTCTGTATATTCTTGCCACCTCTTCTTAATATCTTCTGCTTCTGTTAGGTCCCTACCATTTCTGTCCTTTATCAAGCCCATTTTTGCATGAAATGTTCTCTTGGTGTCTCTATTTTTCTTGAAGAGATCTCTAGTCTTTCCCATTCTGTTCTTTTCCTTATTTCTTTGCATTGATCGCTGAGGAAGGCTTTCTTATCTCTTCTTGCTATTCTTTGGAACTCTGCATTCAGATGCTTATATCTTTCCTTTTCTCCTTTCCTTTTTGCTTCTCTTCTTTTCACAGCTATTTGTAAGGCCATTTTGCTTTTTTGCATTTCCTTTCCATGGGGATGGTCTTGATCCCTGTCTCCTGTACAATGTCACAAACCTCTGTCCATAATTCATCAGGCACTCTATCTATCAAATCTAGGCCCTTAAATCTATTTCTCATTTCCACTGCATAATCATAAGGGATTTGATTTAGGTCATATCTGAATGGTCTAGTGGTTTTCCCTACTTTCTTCAATTTAAGTCTGAATTTGGCAATAAGGATTTCATGATCTGAGTCACAGTCAGCTCCTGGTCTTGTTTTTGTTGACTGTATAGAGCTTCTCCATCTTTGGCTGCAAAGAATATAATCAATCTGATTTCGGTGTTGACCATCTGGTGATGTCCATGTGTAGAGTCTTCTCTTGTGTTGTTGGAAGAGGGTGTTTGCTATGACCAGTGCATTTTCTTGGCAAAACAAACTTAGTTCCACCTTTACCTTTGGATATATGCATAGAAAGAGTATGTCAATCTACAATCTAGCTTACTTTCAACCAACAATAAAAATAGAAAACTCTTTGTAGTTTTGAGATTATTTCCATATATCATTAATTTTAGGTATGTTTCAGAAAGAAAGCAAAGAACCAACTATTAAGAATTGAATCACGAATGGAATACTAACATCAACATTAAGATAATAAAATCATTGTCATATCTTGTAACTAGTTTGGAATTACTCATCAAGTTACAAGATCTTGTTAGCTCTCCATTCCTCAAAATGGTTCAGTTGCCATTTAATATAGAAAAATATTCTTGTATTGGTTTAACCAAAAAGTTCGTTCAGGTTTTTCAGTAAGATGCTGTGGAACAACCCGAACAGGCTTTTTGGCTAACCCAATATAATGACTTTGATTTAATAGAAAGATGTGAATGCTTTCTAGGCTGATAAGACATCACAGCCTAGAATTTATATAGGCTCTGTTGTAGTTAGTGATGAATCTTTCTGCTAAAGAGGTATATTCTATTTCAGGGTTAAGGAAGATTACCTATGATTTGATGATTTAATAATTTTTAAATCTCTGCAATTTAATAGGTACCTACTCATCTCTGAAAGATGAAAATCAAATGAACCTGTTCCTAAACTTTATGCCCCGATGTGATTTTCTTGCCTTATAATATCCTAATTTGTACAGTGGGCTGACCAACCTGTTTAACTCTAGGCCTAAATCTGACTTTTGTCACCAACCATCCCTCCAGATATTTTTTAAATGTCAGTGTTTATTCAGAGTCTTGAAGTTTGTTACCTAATGATATCCTCTTCTAATGGGTCAATTACATTTGTTTTAAGAGCCCCACTTGGCATATGTTATAAAAGAGGAAGAATTTCTTATCAGTGCCCTCTCCTTGTGTGTATGTGTGCGTGCTCAGTCATGTCCGACTCTTTGCAACCCCGTGGATGTAGCCTGCCAGGCTTCTCTGTCTGTGGAATTTTCCAGGCAAGAATACTGGAGTGGGTTGCTATTCCCTTTTCCAGGGGATCTTCCTAACCCAGGAATCAAGCTTGCATCTCTTGAGTCTCCTGCACTGGCAGGTGGATTCTTTACCACTGCACCACCTGGGAAGCCCTACATATTTTTATTTTGTCCCCAAACAGCTGTTACCACTCCCTCTGTGGTGCCTGAAATTCCTTCTTTGGAGTTAAGGCATTATTGCTCTAGGAGACCCATGCTGAAATGCAATTACCTGTACTGATACATTTTGTTTTATTAGTTTATCCAAGTCATCTTCTGATTTCTCATTGAAGAGCAGAGTCCTAAGGGAATGGTTAAATTTTGGCTTGGCTTTGAAATGAGAGGAAGAAGTCTGAAGATCATATCATTGTCCATTCTATTATTAAGTGAGAAGACTGTTTGAATTCACTGCTACTGCTGCTGCTGCTAAGTTGCTTCAGTCGTGTCTGACCCTGTGCGACCCCATAGATGGCAGCCCACCAGGCTCCACCGTCCCTGGGATTCTCCAGGCAAGAACACTGGAGTGGGTTGCCATTTCCTTCTCTAACACATGAAAGTGAAAAGTGAAAGTGAAGTCCCTCAGTCGTGTCCAACTCCTAGGGACGCCATGGACTGCAGCCTACCAGGCTCCTCTGTCCATGGGATTTGTCTGTAGTGTTACCTATAAACAAGGGGAGGGCTAGAGAAACAGGGAAAGAGGACTTAGAAGGAAAAACAGGTCTGCAAAGACCAGCATCACCTTCTTTACTGCTCTGGCCAAGCCTGATTAAAAAATGTAACTCAGTTCATTACTGCCATTCACTTCAAGGTATATTGGCTTCTTTTAAACTTAAACTATGTCTAATTCAGTGATGAAGAGAAATTAATGAACAACCTCAGCTCTTCATTTTTTTTAAAAGTATACTGCTGTTGCTGCTAAGTCGCTTTAGTCGTGTCTGACTCTGCCAACCCCAGAGACGGCAGCCCACCAGGCTCCCCCATCCCTGGGATTCTCCAGGCAAGAACACTGGAGTGGGTTGCAATTTCCTTCTCCAATGCATGAAAGAGAAAAGTGAAAGTGAAGTCGCTCAGTTGTGTCCGACTCCTAGCGACCCCATGGACTACAGCCTACCAGGCTCCTCCACCCATGGGATTTTCCAGACAAGAGTACTGGAGTGGGGTGCCATTGCCTTCTCTGTTAAGTATACTAGAGTCATACTTAAAGCTGTTGAATAGAAAGTGTCCATTAATTGATGTATGGGATATGTCCAGATATGAGAGATTTTATCCTTTGGAAGGTACAGTGAATAGTCTTTAAAAGTCATTAAAGTACATACAATCTTTTGACCTGCTATATTTACATATGCTTTGCCAGGTATGTACCTCTAAGATTATATCCTCTTCAATTTTTTTCCTACTCTTTCTCCCTTTTATCCTCCTGTCTCTTCATTCATGCTTCCTTCAGCTGTTCTCAACATTGCTAGGCTAAAGTAATATCTAGTCCCCTGAGTGGTACCATTGAGGGATGTCCTGAGGTCTACTTGCTAGTGTCTTTCATTCTGTCCTGCACTGGTGCCTGAAATTGTGGCTAAGATGTTAGCCTAAAACATAAAAGACAAAAAAACCCATAAGGATAGTGTATATGTCCAAAGTAAGTATTTTTACATTTATTTCTTAGAAGGCAAAGAGAAAATATTCCATTTCCTTAAGACTTAACTAACTAGGCATGTTAGAATTGAAAAGGATCTTTGAGGTCATCTCCAGTTTTTAATTAAAGCTGGGTTTTGTTTTGTTTTGTTTTTGTTTTTTGGTTTCTTTTTGTTTTGTTTCAGAATCCTTTTATTAAATGGGATTTGATATGAAAGTTCAATGAATAAAGTAGATGAATGAGAGAACATTAAGGCTCATTCCTCTGGCGATTACCAGTTCAATGGAAAGTTAGTTCTTCCATTTATTTTAAACTGAACTCATAGACCATTTTGTGGAGAAAGGTGTTACTAGAAGCCCTGATTCCGATTCCTAATCTGTCCTCTTTCTATCCATTGAACTAGTCTCAGTTCAGTTCAGTTCACTGGCTCAGTCATGTCTGACTCTTTGAGACCCCATAAGTTGCAGCACGCCAGGCCTCCCTGTCCATCACCATCTCCCGGAGTTCACTCAGATTCACGTCCATCGAGTCAGTGATGCCATCCAGCCATCTCATCCTCGGTCGTCCCCTTCTCCTCCTGCCCCCAATCCCTCCTAGCATCAGAGTCTTTTCCAATGAGTCAACTCTTCGCACGAGGTGGCCAAAGTACTGGAGTTTCAGCTTTAGCATCATTCCTTCCAAAAAACACCCAGGGCTGATCTCCTTCAGAATGGACTGGTTGGATCTCCTTGCAGTCCAAGGGACTCCCAAGAGTCTTCTCCAACACCACAGTTCAAAAGCATCAATTCTTCGGCACTCAGCCTTCTTCACAGTCCAACTCTCACATCCATACATGACTACTGGAAAAACCATAGCCTTGACTAGACGGACCTTAGTCGGCAAAGTAATGTCTCTGCTTTTGAATATGCTATCTAGGTTGGTCATAACTTTTCTTCCAAGGAGTAAGCTAGTCTGCTGCTGCTAAGTCGCTTCAGTTGTGTCCGACTCTGTGCGACCCCATAGATGGCAGCCCACCAGTCTCCCCTGTCCCTGTGATTCTCCAGGCAAGAACACTGGAGTGGGTTGCCATTTCCCTCTCCAATGCATGAAAGTGAAAAGTGAAAGTGAAGTCGCTCAATCGTGTCCAACTCTTCGCGACCCCATGGACTGGAGCCCACCAGGCTCCTCCATCCATAGGATTTTCCAGGCAAGAGTACTGGAGTGGGATGCCATCGCCTTCTCCAAAGCTAGTCTAGTGATTATTAATACTTTTTGTTTAACTCACCCAAATGTCTTCTATTCTATGGAAATAGTCATATTAACATGCTATATAATAATTCTGCAGAAATACTAAATAGTGAAATGACAACCATAGGGACAGTAATCCAAAAGGGTAGGAAGAAGGGTGATTCTGATATAGAACCCTTCCTTGTGGAGTCTACATTTTTTAAGAGAATCTTTGAAATATGACTACAAAGATTGGGGAAGGGGTAGTATTATTAGCAATTTTTATTGTTTTAACAATTCCTCAATTAACATTAAATTATATTCAACTAAAGTGGCCTTTAATAGAAAGGAGAGTGAATTATAGGTCAGATACTCTCAACTACAGAAGATTACTTTCTGAAAACAAATAACAATATCTGGTGAAAACCAGTTTACTGAGGTCATGAGCCTGAATTTTATTGCAAAGCTCCAAATGATGAATAGTATCAATTTTTTTTCCTTCAGCTCAGATTTTTAAAATTAGACGAAAAGGATATTATGTATGGCAAAATAGATATAATCAGTGAATCCAATTAGAACAGTTATTGTGTAATGAATCAGTGGATCCAAATGGAATCTTATTAATCAAAATATGTTATAGTAATTAGAAGGACAGTTGATGTCATAACATATATCTAGATGTTTTAAAATATTGGTGAGTTCCCTGTATTAAGCCTCTGAATGGGTTTTTTCAATGGATGGGCTTTTTCAATTTCCCAGTATTTGAGAACTACAATCAGAGTGTTAGAGAGGTGCTCTCCATGAGGGAGAGAAATAAATATCATATTATGAGAATTTATGGCCCTAATTTCCATACAGTTCTAATTATTCAATTTTTGTTGTCCTGAGTTTCACAGCTTTTCTTTTAGAAACATTTCTGGAAGACACGCAGGCAGGTAAAGATCCAGGGTTTGTTGGGGCCTGAGTTTTATGCAGTTTGGGGACCCTCTCTTTAAAAAAGAATACAAGATCACAAATGCAAAATTAGATATGAAAGTGAATATTTAGAAGGGCCCTGTGCAAGTGAGGTGCCGTGAGGCTTGAGCTTCAAGGTAAATCCACTCTGGCATGCAGAACACACCACTAAATAATTCAGTAGTTGATCAGTGAAGGAAAGGAAAATTTTTCAAAAGCCACAACCCTTTGATATTGGCAGAGTTTTTGATATGTTAATGACATGTATAAATACAAGTGACAAGATTGCAATCATTTGGTCAAAGAAAGATGGAATTATAATTCACAGTAAGATGAGATCTAAATTAGATCAATTAAACTGTGATAGTGCTGTGACAATCTGGTATATCTTTATGCAGTGCATCTTGAGTTTAGTTACAATTATTTTAAATCACTGGTTGTGCAGTTTATACCAATGAAATGGGAATTACCAAAAAATACATTCAATCTGATCAAGGTTAATAAGAAAAGGCTCAACATTTTCATAAATGCCATCTTAAACAGATGGTATTGTATAACACGTAAAATGAAATCTAGGATTAAAGTAATGATTCATTTTTAAATTTGTGATATACAGTCTGAAGTTGAATCTAGAATCACTATAGTTTTAGGCATCTGAGTCTATTGTCCAGGCTCTTCACAAGATAACAGCATCTGGTTGACTTCAGCTTCATTACAAACCTTTGTACACACTTTTATCTATCAGTTTCAGGTTTAATTATGGCTTTTTTCCCCCTATAGTTCATTAGAAGCCTTTTTTAAAAGCCTACGTATACCATTACTAGCAGAAAAGTTAGAATATATGTTGATGGCTACTAATGGTGGATGAGCACAGTTGATTCATGCTTTGGGGACCAATGATATAGGTTAGGGAAGCGTTTAGCACCCTGAGAAGTACCATTTGTGGGGCACCACAAAATCTGCAAAATGTCTCCCCTCTGTCATACACTGGTGCCTGAAATTCTTCTCACCATCTTGGCTTTGGTTTGAGGTTAAAACACTGGTCTGAAAACACAGATCATCTGAAAAATTAAACCTGCTGAAGGAGAAAAAAACCTTATCTGATATCAATCTATACCAAAAATAAAACTGATAAGAGCTTAGCTATAAATCCAGTTAAAGGTGTATCTTCAAGAAGATACTGAGTGACACTGGAATGTATTCATAAACATGTAACTTGAATTTAGGGATATAGATGTGTTAAATTGGCTCATTGGCAAAGAGACCTTAGTTCTACTCTTTAACTTGATTATTAGGTAACTTCAGAAAAGTCACTTGAATTCTGTAAGTTTTCCCTGTCTATAATATGTAAGAATTAGTCTCTTCCAGTGCCAAAGTCTGTTTATTTAAATACATGTTCAGCATCAATTTTTTTTGTAGCTTAGTCTTCTGGAATATTAATCTGGAGTTCTTCAAACTTGGGTCTGTAAGTCACTTGCCACTGATGATCCTTGCAGTCACCATCTGTTGATGTACTACTAAACTCATATTCACTCTCCCTTTTTTACTATTCACTTTTAGTATAGAGGTCTAGGTCAATTACACTGGTTTTGTAAGATGAAAACCAAATTGGAAAATGATGACTGTATAGGATGACTTAAAATTTTAACTTGAAAATTGTCTACTGTAGACATCCATGGCATAATTCAAAACAGGTAGGAATGTCCTTTTGACCATGATATCTATTGCATATAGTTAGGTGTAGCCCTCAGAGAAAATTATAGTAGAGGTCTCAGTTTAAATAGCAGAGTATGCCATGTGCCTACAATAGCTGTTGTAAACAATAAGGTGCTTTTATACAGTAAATGTATGTTTGTAGCACTTACTATGAGTCAGGCACTGTTCTGAGTGCTTTAATATGTTTACTGATTTACTCTCTATAATGTGTCAGTTAGGCTTGGCTCTATTATTATCTCCACTTTACGTATGATAGAATTGAGACAGAGAGGCTAAGTAACCTGCTGAAGCTCACAAAACTCAAAGTGGCAGAGGATGGAAGGATTGAACTTTCTGACTCCAAGATCATACTGATTAAAGGAAAACAAAGGAAGGCTAAGCTATCAAAGGGCATAGAAACATCTTTGTAAGTAGCCAAGCAAAGCAATTTCACATCTACAAAACTATATTCTAAAGAATATGTAGTTATTAAGAGCTTGGACTTCCCTAGTGGCTCAGCTGGTAAAGAATCTGCCTGCAATGCAGGAGACCTGAGTTCAATCCCTGGGTTGGGAAGATCCCCTGGAGAAGGGAATGGCTACCCACTCCAGTATTCTGGCTTGGAGAATTCTATGGACTGTATAGTCCATGGGGTTGCAAAGAGTCGGACATTACTGAGCAACCTTCACTTTCAATAGCCATAATCTACAAGAGTGTTTAGTATGAGATAGAGAGGAAATGTGAGACAAGCATGGCTGGAGAAGTGGGGAAGATAGAGTGGTGAGGCTCTGTTGTTTTACTGAGTCTGTCTTTCTGCCTTGGAATAATGATTACAGTTCCTGCAGAGATACACCTGTGAATGTGATGTTCCATATACCAATGTGAAACAGATAAAGTTCTTTCCCATTTGAGTCAGTCAGAATGGCATAAGGAAGACAGGGAAGCTTGTAACAAAGTCTGGGAGCAAGTAGTGCACAGTACTGAGAACATTCCAAGAGCCTAGAGAGACTAATTTATGGAGAAAGATTAAAATGATTATTATATACAGCTTTGTCAAGTAATGACTGTGAGAAACATGAGGACTGTCTGTAAATATTTGAAGAGAAAATAATTACAAGGAGAGAAGGGATTTTCTTATAGATGAAACTGGAAACATCAGTTGAAATTACAGAATGGATCATTTTGGCCTAACAGTGTATAAAACTTCTTGACAGGTTATATCTACTATATTGTAAAATAGATTCAGAAAATAAAACATAAAAGGGTCCAATATGGCCTTTAAGAATATCAGTAGGGTTTACTGGAAGGTTCAGTGATGTATATCAAGAGGTATAGTCTAGGTTAAGTACTCGGGTTCTAGAATATGATATCCTTAGATTTGGGAAAGTCATTGCCCATCTCGCTCATAGCAGCACTGCAGTGCAAGTTAAGGTTGTAATGTTTTTCTTTTTATTGCCCAGGGGCATGTCCAGTAGTTTTTGTGCCTGGTTCCCTGGATAGGTGTTGACTGAGTGACTAACACACACACACAGCAAGAGGGGGTGCCAGTGAGAATCAAAACCTATTCTTCTGAGGGAGGAGGTGCTGTTTCAAGTAGAAAGGAGAGGCTAGAACTCAGGAGATTAGACATTGCAAATTGGGCATTTTGCTTAACATAGTAAGTATTCACTAATTTATAGGATGAATGAACAAATCTCATTGAATCAAAATATCCTAATCTGTAAAGTAAAGTTAGCAAAAAAAAAAAAATGCATACCCATTAGCTAAATCAATGTATATGGAGCCTGACAAAGGGTATATATTCAATAAATGATAGGTATTATTATCTGGTGCTCAGTGGCCTGGTACAGAACAATGTTTAAACTCTTCCACTGACTCCTTCCTGCTTTTGCACCCCTCTTTATGCCTGCCTTATCAGGAGGGTGTTGATAGGGGTCATAATAATTAAACTCCTTAGGAGAAGTTAGGACTTCAGAATGAGCCACTATTAAAGCATTCGCTTTTGGATTCAAATAAAGTCATTCTGCAGAGTGTAGAAGCCTGATGGTGCCATTGAAAAGAAAAAAAATCACCATGTTTCACAACATTGTTCTGGTAGAAGAAATTAAGATTATTTTATACAGTAGTTTGCCAAAGCATTTGCTTATCCGTTTGATTCTCTGTCACCAGAAAGTAACCGTGTTTATTAGGCTGAAAGTCCCAGTTGGCCATTGGAATATTCTCACAGACACTGCAAGTTGTGATGAACATTGCTGTACAAATATATGATATCCTAACCTCTCCTCAACACCCTGTATTATATTGAACTCTATGGAGTTTTTGTCTTTGTTTCCCCTTTACAATTCTTTGCACATTTTGGCACCTTAACTCACAAGCATTTCAAACTTAAATGTGTTTTTAATTCTCAGATGTTAAAAATCAACACAAATATGTTGCAAAACTGTGATGCTTTATTTAGGGTGAAAAATCATTCTTTTTAAAGATACACTGGTTGAGCTTTCAACAAATGCATCCTCAAAATGAGTATAACAAAAGAAATACCAAGCATAAATTACATTCAAAGATAAATCAGGTAGAAATAGAACATTTTGACTAAGTGCCAACTGCTACATAATGTTGCTAAGACTTAAAGAATACATTTACATTTATTTAGTAAAGATTCAAGGCATCTCTGTTTGTGAAATGTCAATTAATAAGGACCAAGAGTTTTTGTTAGAGTGAGCATGCATTTTAATTGTTTCTGTGGAATTTTAATAATGGTTAGATTGTCCTTTTAACCCGATTACTAGCCCTCTGTCTCCAGAGTAGCCTGAGAAAGAATACATAAAATAGTTCCTGGTGTCTCTCTGTGGTTTTTTTTTATATAAACTTGTCCACTGAGAGTGACATGCTATTGTTTCTAAGGGAGCACTGTAATGGGAGGACAGCACACCTTCTCACTCATGAGAGATAGGCCCTGAGACCTTTCTGACTCCCCACATCCTGAAATATCACTCTAGCATATAATTTCCCTCATAAAATGCAGTAAAGTATAACTGAAAAATTTAACAGACCCTTTTCAGATCATTAATGATTCTATAAATACAAGACTAAAGTCATTTACAAAGCCATTTTCTGGCTAAGAACTAGCACTTTCTTTTCACTGCCAGTATTAGCACTAGCAGTTGTTTTCCTTTTCAGGGCCATTTTTCACACAGAAATAAAGTTAACTTTTATCACTTCAGTAGACTTGCTACATACACCCCAACGCATAGACAAGGGCACAGAGTTTTGGATGCTCGGCAGTTGGCTAATTCACTCACTAGCTATACCAACCTGAGTAGACTGTGCTCTCAACACCAAAGATCCAAATTCACGTGTCAGCAACACTACCGGTTACTAAAGGTCACAGACCCACGGAGTCACTTCATGAGTAATCAAAGTTGCAAATGTTAAATCCATAGATTCCAAGGATCTACTATATTTACTAGCTCAGTGAACTTAGAAGTTGCTCTTCACTGGTTGTTACAGCAGGGTATCATAAGCATCTGAATCTTATCGGACTCTTGTATATATAATTTTAAATTATTTATAGAGTATTATAATGATTTATCGGGCTTCCCTGGTAGCTCAAATTGTAGAGAGTCCGCCTGCAATGCAGGAGACCTGGGTTTGATCCCTGGGTCAGAAAGATCCCCTGGGAAATGGAATAGCAACCCACTCCAGTATTCTTGCTTGGAGAAGTCCATGGACAGAGAAGGCTGGCGAACGTCCGACACGACTGAGTGACTAACACAAACACACACGTAATGATTTATCAAGAATATAATAACATTAGAGTAAATACTTAGTCTTCATTGGACCAATCTCCTTTGGTGCTTTCCATTTCATAATCTTACCAGTGATCTTAGATCAAAATTGCATTTTTTTTCCATGGGAGCTGCAGGCATGAGGCAGTCCCAGGCTTGCTTCTTTTGAGCAAGCTCAACTTACTGAGTTAGAATTCGTTGATCAGTGCACATTGATGCCAACTTCTGCAAATGACAGTTTTTGGTCTCCCGCCTTCTCTGGTGTATAGTAACTGAGAGCAGTGTAACATAGAAAATCCTGCAAAACCAAACAGATTGCAGGTCTAGCATCTCGGATGGTATGTAGATTTGTTGCTTTTCCTGGAGGACTCTTATCTGTAAAGCAATAAAGGCAGATAAATAAAGTCTCCTGAATTATATATTGTCTAGGGAGTCAAGAACTTTGGCTTTTAGTCTAGACCTTGACACAGACTATGTGACTTCTATCAGGTTACTTTATCTCTGGGGGCCATGGTTCTTACAGCTGTAAAATGGGATGATGATGTCTATCTCATAATGAGGCCTCGTATAAGGACAAAAACACACATACACACAAAATGTGTTCCCTTCAGAAGAAAGGTACAATATACATCTAAAATAGTGTTCTTAGATATGCATGTATGTATGTTTTCATTGTTGACATGTATAATGAAAACTATTTGTCATTTTATTTAACTGTTGCAGCCCAATAAGAGGTTCAGATGAATAAAATATGGTCATATACAAAAGAAGAATATGGTGTAGATGAGCTGAATAAATTTTCTTCTGCAGTGTATGCAGTTTCTGATTGTTATAGTCAGGAAGAGGATATGAAAAAAGAAAGCAAATCTACAGTAATTCAGCACCAATCTCTATAAAGTAAAATGTTCTATAGCAAACTCATGGTTTAAGAGAAGGAATTGTGGCTTCCAGTGTTTTACTGACCCTTTGTTGTTCCCTATCTCCTACTACTTATTGCCAGAACCTGCTTTTTCTACTCCTCAAATCCCATTGCTGGCCCTCATGAGGTTTAGCAGGCTCTCCTGTCCCAGCTTTTTCTTCTTCATTGATTTTAAAATGGAGTAAAGTCAAGTGGGCCTTAGAAAGCATCACTACAAACAAAGCTAGTAGGGGTTATGGAATTTCAGTTGAGCTATTTCAAATCCTGAAAGATGATGCTATGAAAGTGCTGCACTCAATGTACCAGCAAATTTGGAAAACTCAGCAGTGGCCACAGGACTGGAAAAGGTCAGTTTTCATTCCAATCCCAAAGAAAGGCAATGCCAAAGAATGCTCAAACTACCGCACAATTGCACTCATCTCACACGCTAGTAAAGTAATGCTCAAAATTCTCCAAGCCAGGCTTCAGCAATATGTGAACCATGAACTTCCAGATGTTCAAGCTGGTTTTAGAAAAGGCAGAGGAACCAGAGATCAAATGCCAACATCTGCTGGATCATCAAAAAAGCAAGAGAGTTCCAGAAAAACATCTCTTTCTGCTTTATTGACTATGCCAAAGGGTTTGACTGTGTGGATCACAATAAACTGTGGAAAATTCTGAAAGAGATGGGAATACCAGACCACCTGACCTGCCTCTTAAGAAACCTATGTGCAGGTCAGGAAGCAACAGTTAGAACTGGACATGGAACAACAGACTGGTTCCAAATAGGAAAAGGAGTATGTCAAGGCTGTATATTGTCACCCTGCTTATTTAACTTCTATGCAGAGTACATCATGAGAAATGCTGGGCTGGAAGAAGCACAAGCTGGAATCAAGATTGCCAGGAGAAATATCAATAACCTCAGATATGCAGATGACACCACCCTTATGGCAGAAAGTGAAGAGGAGCTAAAAAGCCTCTTGATGAAAGTGAAAGAGGAGAGTGAAAAAGTTGGCTTAAAGCTCAACATTCAGAAAACGAAGATCATGGCATCTGGTCCCATCACTTCCTGGGAAATAGATGGGGAAACAGTGGAAACAGTGTCAGACTTTATTTTGTGGGGCTCCAAAATCATTGCAGATGGTGATTGCAGCCAATAAATTAAAAGATGCTTACTCCTTGGAAGGAAAGTTGTGACCAACCTAGATAGCATATTAAAAAGCAGACATTACTTTGCCAACAAAGGTCCGTCTAGTCAAGGCTACGGTTTTTCCTGTGGTCATTTATGGATGTGAGAGTTGGACTGTGAAGAAGGCTGAGTGCCGAGGAATTGATGCTTTTGAACTGTGGTGTTGGAGAGGACTCTTGAGAGTCCCTTGGACTGCAAGGAGATCCAACCAGCCCATTCTAAAGGAGATTAGTCTTGGGTGTTCTTTGGAAGGAATGATGCTGAAGCTGAAACTCCAATACTTTGGCCACCTCATGCGAAGAGTTGACTCATTGGAAAAGACCCTGATGCTGGGAGGGATTGAGGGCAGGAGGAGAAGGGGATGACAGAGGATGAGATTGCTGGATGGTATCACCAACTCGATGGACATGAGTTTGGGTAAACTCTGGGAGTTGGTGATGGACAGGGAGGCCTGGCGTGCTGCGGTTCATGGGGTCGCAAAGAGTTGGACATGCCTGAGCGACTGAACTGAACTGAACTGAAGGATGACATGATTATTTTTAGAACTATCCTTCCCCTTGATGATATAATAAGCTTTGAATTTGGTTGGTTTTAAAAAAAATAGATTTCAAGTCAATTAAATCTTTACCTAGTATCCACCATGTATCCAGACTAGTGTTAGACACCACAAGAGATTGATGGAAAATAACCAACACCGTCTTGATACCAAATATTTACTTGTTGAGATGTAACATTTTTGTGGATAACACTCATGCTGTCTTCCCTTTGAACCAATAAGCTCATGAGCCATGTCTTATTCATCTTGGGGTCTTCCATACTCACCTTTTGGAAAGAGAGTTTTCCATGTACAGGACTGCCCCACACTATTGTGTGATGATTATGGGCTCTGTGTATTAAATCCCAGTAACATCTCTCAGTCACTGTGACAATCAAAACCACCCCCACACATTTTCAGATTTGAAGTAACTGTCACCTCAACTGGGAGTCCGGAGAAGGCAGTGACACCCCACTCCAGTACTCTTGCCTGGAAAATCCCATGGATGGAGGAGCCTGGTAGGCTGCAGTCCATGGGGTCGCTAAGAGTCAGACATGACTGAGCAACTTTACTTTCCCTTTTCACCTGCATGCATTGGAGAGGGAAATGGCAACCCACTCCAGTGTTCTTGCCTGGAGAATCCCAGGGACAGGGGAGCCTGGTGGGCTGCCGTCTATGGGGTCACACAGAGTCGGACATGACTGAAGCAACTTCGCAGCAGCAGCAGCAACTGTTCTATAGCCCCATAGATGTTATCTTGCACATGACAGGAGCACTCTTAATATTTTCTGAAGGAATGAATTCATCAACCATAACAATTGTAGAGTAATTGAAAACAGTATAAAATCACATGTAAGAATCTTTGAAACAGAATGAGTACATTAGAGCTATGGGGAACAATATTGAGTTATGTTGGGTTGTATGAATTGTTATCTTGAGCTGGACGTTAAAAGCTAGCTAGACTTTCACAGTTGAATGGGAGAGTAGCATCACCTGTAAGAGCAGCAAAATTAAATAAAAATAGTTTTTGGAAGATGCTACACTGACTGGGTTAGAAGACTGTTTGGGGAGTTGGTGTAAAAAAGGTTTGTTTATGTAGGAGTGGGCCAGGCTGTAGACAGGTAAAAGGTCTGGAGTTGAGCCTGTAATCAATAGTGTGCTCCCAAAGGCTCACGTACAAGGTTATAACAAGGTGGAAGTCCTATTTTATGAAGATGAATTTGATTATCTGCTATCAGTATCAGTTCAGTCTCTCAGTCGTGCCCAACTCTTTGTGACCTGATGAACCGCAGCACGCCAGGCCTCCCTGTCCATCACCAACTCCCAGAGTCCACCCAAACCCATGTTGAGTTGGTGATGCCATCCAACTATCTTATCCTCTGTCGTCCCCTTCTCCTCCTGCCCTCAATCTTTCCCAGCATCAGGGTCTTTTCAAATTAGCCAGCTCTTCACATCAGGTGGCCAAAGTATTAGAGTTTCACCTTCAACATCAGCCCTTCCAATAAGTTGGATTCAAGAAGACACATGTTGATGACTAGTGAGAAAATTGACATAATCTAGTTGTAAAACATGTCATTCCCCATTTTTTTTTGTTTTCCCATCCATATTTTTCTTTTACTGTTTCTTCATCTGTCTTGGGTATTTTGATACCAGAACTCATTAATGTTTTCTTTTCCTTCTTACCCTTCTAGTATCAGTCAAACATATTCTATATCTTTAGTAAAAAATTTTAAAAATCTGGTTAATGGTATCTTCTGGCCTTTATTTCACAGTTTAAAAGCTTTAAAATTTAAGTACTGGAAGATGGAAATAAGAATCAGTTTAGTGATCAATCTGCTCTGCTTCTAGGAGAAATGGGAGAATAAAAGGAAACATTTAACTCTAAATCTGAAGATTCTTAAATATGAATGGATGAAGCTCACAGAGGTGCAATGCCTTCTAGTTTCTGAAAAACAAAAATCTTGATGATGAATTGGATTATATTAAATTACGTTTTTCTCAGATTCTTTTTTTTTTAAATTTTACTTTACAGTACTGTATTGGTTTTTGCCATACATCAACATTAATCCGCCACGGGTGTACATGAGTTCCCAATCCTGAACCCCCCTCCCACCTCCCTCCCCATACCATCTTTCTGGGTCATCCCAGTGCACCAGCCCCAAGCATCCTATATCCTGCTTTTATTCAATTGTCAATGTTTTAAAATTTCAGATGAAAGGGGATTAGAAGAGGAAATAGTGTATATCCTTACTTCTCAGGTCAATTGTTACTTACTTAAGATAACCAAAAAAGGGGCAATATAATTATCAATATAACAATCTAGGGCTTCCTGGTGATGCTAGTGGTAAAGAATCCGCCTGCCAATTTAGGAGACATAAAAGATGTGGGTTCGATCCTTGAGTTGGGAAGATCCCCTGGAGAAGGAAATGGCAACCCACTTCAGTATTCCTGCCTGGAGAATCCCATTGACAGAGGAGCCTGGCGGGCTACAGTCCATTGGGTTGCAAAGAGTCAGACACAACTGAAGTGACTGTATATTATAGCAATATAATATGGTAACAACTCATTAATTTCTATTAATTTATAAAACAGTTCAAATTAATAACCAATGCAAGATTCATAGGCTTGTGATTTAAATGTTGGAAGGAATACATTTCCCAAACATATTTTTACTCAAAATGAAGTTGCTCAGTCGTGTCCGACTCTTTGCAACCCCATGGACTGTAGCCTACCAGGCTTCTCCATCCATGGAATTTTCCAGCCATGAGTACTGGAGTGGGTTGCCATTTCCTTCTCCAGGGGATCTTCCCGATCCAGGGACTGAACCCAGGTCTCCCACATTGCAGGCAGATGCTTCACCATCTGAGCCACCAGGGAAGTCCAAAATGTTAGTTGCTTAGTCGCGTCCAACTCTTTGTGACCCCATGGACTGTAGGTTCCTCTGTCCATGGGGTTCTCCAAGCAAGAATACTTGAGTGGGTAGCCATTCTTTTCTCCAGGGAATCTTTCCATCCAGGATTTGAACCTGGGTCTCCTGCATTGCAGGCAGCTTCTTTCCATCTGAGCTACCAGGGAATGCCTATTTATATACAATCAACATACTAATTTCAAATTGTTTTTATCTAGTCATTATATGTCCATAAGGGACCATCAATTGGCAGTTAGCAAGAATCATTGTTTGCAAATTAATGAAACTATTGCATTAATTTAAATATTTGAAAATTTAGACCTTTGAAAAAATTCAGTTTTCTTACACCAGTAAGATTTTACTCTCTGTGTACTATATATGTTAACATATAACATTATGTAGAACAACTGTTAGACTGTTTGAGTGGAGACTAGTGAACTTCTGGTATCTGTCATATATACTTTGAAAGAGAATTCTGGGGGAAGAAGCATGAGATTGAACTTTTCTTGTGAACAAATAGTTAAGAAAATGTAGAACACAAAATTATAAATGATACAGGAAGCCATTTGGGTGGCTCAAAACTAGAATAGTAGTTTTTTACCTTGATAATTAAATTTCCTCTGACATTTTTTTGAACTAAAGTCTTTTGGGAAGCCAATAAAAAATTGGTTAGAGTAGATACACTTACGAAGCAAAGACAACAATGTAATTAAGGGTGAGAAGTGTATTTTTCCCATAAGAGTCCATTTGAGCTTCATGGGTTCCTAAATGTCAACCTTTGAATCTTTCAGGATTTAATTTTGGAAATATTTAGCCAATTGTGATTCTACGATTTGAAGGGGGCAGGAAACAATCTCCTATTGCCTGTGAACTCTTTTCAAACATTGATTAGATTAACCAAAAGATATGCCACATAAATATGTTTAAATATCTTGAAATACATATTAGTTAAAAAGTAGTAGATACACTAAAGTCACTTATCAACTTCAATCACTTAGAAAATACAAATGACACAAATCAAACTCTGAGGCAAATTTCTTTTGTTTAGTTGTGCCAATCAGTGGGCCAGGATCATGGTCTACAGTTACTCCAATTACACCTTTGCTTGGTAGCCTTTGTTCTCTGTTCTCACCAGTGGGAACCTTGGGAACTCAGTTGGTCCATGTGTGAAGCACAGGTCCCTTTTTGCCTAGGCTGTGGGCAGACTATAGTGATATGCAGCACCTCTTGTTTCCTCTTGGCTTTCTAAGAGGCTTGTGGTGAACTTTAGCCTGTGTTCCCTACAGAACTTCTCAACTTTCGTATTGTACTGGTTGCATGAGTTCCAAAAAATAAAATAGCAGAGCATTGTAATATTTAATTTTGAGGTTAACTAAGTTATCTTAAACATAGGAGAAGAACATGGACTTTGTAATTGGACCAACCTGAATTCCAATCCCAGGTTTGACAAATACGAACTTCGCCCTGTAACCTCAGGCAAGTTGTTCTACCACCCTGAGTCTAGGGTCCCCATCTATAAAATGCCCCAAAGTGTGTTTACTACCTGCTAGGATGCTTTTTCAGAGAAGGCAATGGCACCCCACTTCAGTACTCTTGCTGGAAAATTATGGATGGAGGATGCCTGGAAGGCTTCAGTCCATGGGGTCGCTAAGAGTCGGATACGACTGAGCGACTTCACTTTCACTTTTCTCTTTCATGCATTGGAGAAGGAAATGGCAACCCACTCCAGTGTTCTTGCCTGAAGAATCCCAGGGACGGGAGCCTGGTGGGCTGCCGTCTATGCGGTCGCACAGGGTCAGACATGACTGAAGTGACTTAGCAGAAGCTAAGGATGCTTTTTAAAGTGTGGCAAGACATGAGAAGAGATGGGGTATGTTCTTCTGAGTGTTGGAACGAGTTGATATAATATAGACTGGTTCCAAGAGTGATTAATAACTGTTGAGATTTAGCCTGAGGATAAAAAGAAATAAGAACAATCCTTAACATCTGGCCTATGAATACATTTAAGGAAAATCAAGTAGAACATAGACCAGGAAAAAAGCAAAGCTTCCATTGACTGGAGCCAGAGAGCTCTCCAGAAGAAGAGTGAAAGAACTACCTTTAAGTTCAGGATCAGGCAGCCTGAAGACCTGCCTGAAGGCCAGTGTCATCATTACCCTAAGTGCATTGGGGCAGGATCAGCTGTGCCCAAGATATTTGCAGAGCAGAAAATCAGAATATTTTATGGCCAGTATCTATAAAATGGAGGACTAAACCAGGAAACAAGAGTGAAATTTTTATCTAATGACAATAGGATTCACATCCATAAAGCCAATTAATTTTCACCACAGATCTGTGGAATACGCATGATGGTTATTTTTATCTTTTTTTTTTAGTCTTTTTTTTTTAAATAGACTAGAAACAGGTTTGAGGGAAGCAAGAAAATGATAAAAGATCAAGATAGGCCCATCCCTAACATTTGCCAGGCCTCAGGGTAAAAATCTATATATTATCATATGACTAAAAATTTTAAAGCTGTATGTTAACCTGACATACTTTTAAATAAAATGTATAATACCTTTCTGCCTATGAAATTTATCTTCATAGTGACCTAGAGGATCAGGTTCCATTTAGAACACTTCTGAATGTCCTCATGTATACACAGTTGACATTCCAGCCAATGTATAAACTCTATTCACATCTCCTGCCAACAGCTTCTTCTTGACCCCAATGAACCTAGGGGTATGGACCCAGAAATCATTCTGCCATTAGGGGTAAGGACTTGGGGAAGAAACTCTGAAAAATCGAAAATGGCTTCTAGCTACTTGGGGAATTCCAGGGTTTTGGACACTGAGAGCATCATGTCTCCCTCCCTTCCTCTCTCCCCTTCCCTGTCTTCCTCACCCTGTCTCATCTTCTTTATGTGAAGCTTTGAGTAATTACTGTGTAAGATATTTGACTTCTCACGTCAAATGTCATTAAAGGCATCTTTAACCTAGCAGCAATTCATAAGAAATTTAAAAATTGCTGCTCAGCTTACAATTTTAGGCTTCTTTGGTTTCTCTTTTAAGTGCTGCACTTTATTGGGGGGGGTGGCATTAAGATGCATTAATATTTTTTAAATCATCTTCTCTGTTCATTTAAATCATTTGATGTGTTATAGAATTTAATATCTTTGGAGTTGATATTTGGAAATCTTTCATGGCATGTGAAGTCAGCATACAGCTGCTAAATGCCAACTTAACTAGTACCTCAGTATAAAATTTTTAATTCTGGATGAGTTTATCCTGGGTTTTTAATGCCAGACTGGTTCCTAAACTTGGGAGAAAGTTTTAGGAACATTAGATTAAATGGTTTTTATTTTCCTCTAAATATTTTTATTAATGAGGAAATATGTCAAATACATAGGAATTCCACATAGCATATACTCACATACCCATCACGCTTTCCTCAGGTCAAATCTAACATACACCATTTTTCTTTAGATTTATTTCAGGCAATAAAACATTAAGAACAAAACTGAAACTTTTTATGTATCATCCCATCTCATTTCCCTCCCTCTCAAATACAGTTCTCAGATATAATCAGTATCCTGAACTTGATATTGATCGTTCTCATTATATATTTTTTCAGCATCCATTTAAATACGTATCCTTCATCAGTGGTATTTTATCTCTTAACATTGTTTCTATGCTGGTATGTGAGGTTCTGTTTCAATCTGTTAATTTATATAAATGGTCTATTAGATTCATATACTAATCCTCTCCTACTAATAGATATTTAGACTGTTCTTCAAATTTAATTTTACAAACAGCTGCACTAGACAGGCTCCTGAATGTTTTTTGTGTGTGTCTTTGTGTGAGAATCTTGTAGAGTGTGTGTTTAAAAGTTGAATTTCTGAGTCAAAGAGCATGAGTATCTTTAATTTTGCTAGATTTGCCAGATTGCTCTTCAAAATGCACATGGTAAGACTTCCACCATCAGTACCTGAAATTCCTAATTCTCTATATTCTTTTTTTTTCTTTAAGTCTTTATTTATTTTTAGCCGTGCTGGGTCTTAGTTACTGCACAGGAGCTTTTGCGGAGAGCAGGGGCTACTCTGTAGTTGCAGTGCCAGGGCGTCTCTTTGCAGTGGGTTCTCTTGTTCTGGCCTCAGTAGTGGTGGCTCCAGGCCTCTAGAGCACAGGCTCAACAGTTGCGGTGCACTGGCTTAGTTGCTCCGTGGCATTTGGGATCTTCCCGGGCTAGGGATCAAACCCACATCCCCTGCACTGGCAGGTGAATTCTTAACTACTGGACCACCAAAAAAGCTCTGAATTCTCTATATTCTTCTCAACATTTGTTTTTTTTTTTTTTTTAATTTTTGCCTATCTGCATTCATGTTATTTTACCTCACTGATTTAATTTATATGCCATTGATTGGTTGTGAAGTAAAGGACTTTTTCATATGTCTCTCCTCTATTCAGATTTCTTTGAGGATTGCCTCTTGGTATGCTTTGTTTATTTCTCTACTTTTTGTTTACTTGTAGTTTTTAAAGAGAGAAATTCTGGATACCAACCTTTCTAATTAGGATCTTTGCAATTGTTGTCTCCCAGTTTGTGACTTATGTTATCAGTTTGTTTCTTGTGTCTTTGGTTGATTGGCATTGCATCAGATTTATAGATTGAGTACGGTTCATATCTTCATGATATTGAGTCTTCCAATTCATGAACATGTTTCATCTCATCCATTCGTTATAATCTTTTATATCCTTCAGTAACTTTTGCAGCTTATTCCATAAAGGTTTTGCAAAGTGTTTGCCAGATTTATCCTTAGGTTCTTATTAGCTTTTGTTAATACTATAAATAGGATCTTGCTTTTTTTTTCTATTGAATTTTCTAATTGGTTATTACTTGTATAGGAGTTTCTATTGATTTTGGTATATTGATTTTGTTTCCAGCAACCTTGCTAAACTTTCTTGTTAGTTCTAATAGTTTGCACTGACTCTTGGATATTTTTTTTTATGTGGATAGCAATACTATTTGCAAATGATAACAATTTTGTCCCCAAAATGTCCCTTTCCATTTTTATACCTGATTTATTTTCCTTATTTTATTGCATTGTCTAGTACATCCATTAAAATGTTGAATAGGAGTAGTGAGAGTGTGTATCTTTGTCTTGACTTTCATGGGAACACTTCTAAAATTATATCATTGCTTATTATGTTTACTGCAGGATTTTAACAGATATGCTTCAGAAAATCAGAGGACTACTGCTATATTCCTAATTTGTTATATAAAATATATTTTAAACATAAATAGATGGTGATTTTGTTGAGTGTTCTTTCTGTATCTATTCCAATGATATATATTTTTGTTTCCTTATTTTGTTAATTTGGTTAATTACATTGATTCATTTTTCTAATGAATGCCTTTCATTTCTTGGATAAACTCAGCTTAGCCATGATATTTTATTTTTTCTCACACATTCATGGATTGATTTGTTCTTTTTTTAAAAAAGGATTTTTGCATAAGTAAGATTAGCCTGTAATTCTCCTTTCTTAAATTGCCCATGTCAGGTTTTTCTATCATAGTTATACAAGCCTCAATGAATGAATTGGATAGCTTTCCCTCTTTTTTTAGTCTCTGGAACTGTTTATGTAGATAGAAGCTATCTATACCTTGAAAGTCTTATAAATTTTGCATTTAAAATTGTGTGAGCCTGTGGTATTTTAGAATAGGAGACTTTTGGTTATACATTCCATTTATGTAATGATTATTGCTTATTTTTAATTTTTTATTTAAAGTGTTTTGGTAATTTATATTTTTATCTTTTATCTCATTTTTCAAATGTATTTGCATAAAGATGTTTATAGTTATCTTTTATGGTTTTTGTAGTTTTTGTTATATCTGTATTACTTCTTTTTGGTCTTACTTTGCCTTTTATCCTTTCTTATTTATCAGTTTTACCAAAAGATAGTTCATTTTATTTTTTTTTAAGTGAACCAGCTTTTAGTTTTGTTTCTTTCTCTGCTTTCTTTTTTTCTATTAGAATAATTTCTGTGCATGTTTTTTATTTTCCCTTCTGTTTACTTTCTGTAAGTTTAATTTGAGGTTATTTTAATAACTTTTTGAAATAAATATTTAACTCAATTTTCCTACCTTCCTTGTTAATAAAGGTTTTTAATGCTCTTTCCTTCCTTGTGTAACTTTAGGTGTGTCCCACAGATGTTGATTTGTGCACTTTTGCTGTCTCTAAATTCCAAATGTGGTTTTTAATTTCCATTATGATTTCCTGTTTAACTCATTAGACATTAGATATTTGGAAGTGTCTTTAAATTTTCTGTACATCTGGGGGTTGAGGACTATCATGCTAGCGTTGATTTCTTAGTGCTCATCATTGTGTTCAGGGGCTCTCACTCATCCCGCCCCTGAGCCAGTGGGTACTAAGTTCAGTGCTGAAGTCTGTGCCTTGTTCTCTTTTCTCTCTAGGTCAGCAGTTTCTTATAAATCTGTAACTCTGTTCAGGAGGCCTGCTGTCAGGACTTTTTACTATTCACCTAGGTTGCCTGCCTCAGAGCACTTTTATTGCTGACAATCCTCTGGAACTGAAGTCTTGGGTAGCACAACATGTTTTTGGACCCAGAACCCAGCACATCATTTGCTTCACACCACTTTGCAGTTTCTTTTCCGTTCCCAATCCAATTAGGTGTTAACCTTGTCTTTGAATGCAGCTGGGTTTTTTATTTTTATTTTTTTTGCTTTTCCCTTTTTATGAATTATCTATCATTTCTATGCATTTAGAATAGAGGAGTGAGTCATTTTGATTTTCAGTAGCTTTCATATTGTTAAAGCATTTTATTTCTCTGTAAAGATGAAGAATTGGTGTAACATCCTCACTTTCCACTTCCTCACCCTGCAAACAACAGTGTGTATACTTATGGCCTCAATTAATCTTTTATTTTGACTAAACATTCTTCTTCATGAAATGTTGAAAATTCATTTTTGCCTTGTGGTCCTGTGGCACAATACTTACAGGAACTTAACCCTCTGATTTTTGGAGCCTCCAGAAGTGACTATTCCCAAATAAAATAATACTATTGTTTCAAATATTCTCAACATAACTTTAAAAAAAAATTTCAGCTTTTCAGTATAAAACTGAAGGTCATTCTGCCTGTTGATAACTAGCTGATTCAAGTAACAGTGAATCATAAGGCCAAACAGAATTGATTGGAAATTGGCAGGACTCTCTGAATTCTCAGGGCTTATCAGGAGATTTTGAGCTAAAGCTAATCACTTCACTGCAAAAACAGCTAAAAATGTAAAGATCCCTTTTGCATTAGGTGAAGCTTATTGATAGTAATTAGATGAGAATAATAAAGCTAAGTGCATCATTCTAAGCACATCTTAGTAGATAGTAAGGGTATAGGCTTTGGACTAAAGGAGGCATTGAAGAATGCAGCTCCTCTACCAGCATCCAAGACTGAAAACAGTGGCTACATGCCTTATACTGAATTATCTGGGAGTGTTACTTATACCGCTGACTCATCTAGTGAATTTTTTTTAGGTTCTTTTGTCCTTATTCATGATGCCCAAGCTGCTCAGTAAAATTGTATGCCTGTTATCCCCTATCATCTTTTGATGTTACTCTTCTGGAGCATTATTCCTTTCCGGAAGTTCAGTCTTCAAAATATAATGTCACATGTTCCTGCTGAAAATTTAGCGAAATGGTGGATTCCACAGTCTGATACTTGCGACTTTCAGAAATCATGTGGGCAAAGCTTAGAGGACCACTTATTCCTTTAATCCTGTGTATTATTTCTATACACTCAATATGTAGAATATGTGATTTGTAATAAATCTACATTTTAAAAGATCACTGAACACACGAAAGATAAATGAGAAAGTCTTATAGAATTAAGTTTTATTTCTTGGGGATCCACAGAGAATATGTGCACATTTATTGCAGACCTAAGTTTCTCGAATAGTATAAAATCAATTGTACTTTAACTCATACCTTGGAGGGATAAATGGTCTATTTTAGTAGAAAGTGCCTTACTCTAAATTAATTGGGCCCCGTGATGCTTGGGATGCTAAACAGAAATTTCTAAAAGTAATTTTGTAGTAGGCATAGAAATGTTCTTTAAAGGGTTCATTATATATAATATTTGGGACTGGAGGTTTTAGAGCATTGGGCTCTACTGAAGTTGCGAAGACTAAGCATCAAACTCTATTTACTGTAAGAATTTTGCTACTTGGCCCCCATATCATAATGTCACCTGAATCTCCAAGGAGTTAACTTAAGATATTGTATTTTATACATTTTGATCTGAAAGCTTTCATCTTGTATTCAACCTAATTTTACTGAACCCTGAACACCATTTCTGCTGGTTCTTTGGCTTCCTCTTTGTATAGGACACTAGATAAGGTCAATATTAAGAAGATTGAAACCTGTAGGTTCTGGTTTTATTTTTTCTACAATTTTACTTTCTTTGGGTCTTTCAGCCACTGAGTGTAGAGTCACTTAGCCGTAAAGTGAGGCCTATTTCCTTGTGGAAAGACTTATTAACTTATTATTTGCCCCACAAGGGTGAGACACATATCAATATTTGAATACTGGGGTGGAGAGGCGCAATGTTACACACGAAGAGTTAGCCATCTAAATAGACACTCAACAAATAACTTGCTGAATGAATGAGTGACCATAAATTATACTAGAACTTGCTATAACTTCCTTAATTTTTTAATTCTGTATCATCGTCAGAGGAAAAGAGAATAATAATTTCTGGCATGTACAAGTGTCACAACTTAGAGTGGGGTTGGACAAACTATAATCCTCAGCCATATGCAGCCTGCCTCCTGTTTGTGTGTGTGTTGTATGTGTGTGGTTTGTGAGCTAAGAATGATTTTTGAATGGTTGAATCAAAAAAAATCAAAAGGAGGATAATATTTTGTGATATGTAAAATTATATGAAAATTCCAATTTCTGTACCCCTGAACAAAGCTTTATGTTCACTTACTTACACACTTTCTGCTTTCACACTGCAAAGGAAGAGTTGTGTATGACAGATTCTATATAAACTGAAAAACCTAAAAAATTTACTATCTAATTCTTTACAGAAAAAAAAAAAAAAAATATATATATATATATATACACCAAGCCCTGACTTAGTGGATTGATTAAATGGTCCTCATAAAGAAACCTGCTAGGAGAAAAACAGTGCAATATAAGCACAGAAACATTAAAACTTTCATTTCTAAATCTGTTGCTATTATTTCTGAGCTATTTGCTTGCAGGCCTTATAATGGTAACAGGTGCTAATGCACAAGAATAGAACAATAATTCTACAATAATTGTCCACATTCATAAAAAACTACAGGTATAGCTACAGCCAGATGTTTAAAGAATAGGAACAGAAATGCAAATGTAAATGTAAAAGCCTTTACTGGAAGAAAAAGGATAAATGATATAGGAATTGCACCTAAGACCTGGTAAGAAGCACAGGCACAATAATTGTTTGTCTTTAATTCATGTGTATAATCCCTGGGGTGGATTTTTAATAGCCCAACAAAAGCTCAATAAATTTTCTAAGACCATAAAACAGTTTTCTAAGGCAAAAACCTTAATTTACTTAAAATTTACATAACATCAACCAGTTCAAATAAAAGTTACATTTTATTAACAAAGAGTCATAGAGAAAATTTTGGTAATTTATTTACAATCACAACATAAAGCCTTGGTGAGATATTTATATCCCTATGGGGTAAATGTGTAGTGAATTAATTTCGTGGTGGTGGGGAACAAAGAATGGAATATTAAATTTTGAATAATACAAGGAAAATTAGGCAGATTTTAGGACCACAGCCATTTTTAGGACTAAAAGCTTGTAACGTAGGCTATCTTAAAAATGTACAAATGGAAGTGAAGTTTAACTAATGGAGTTCATTTAACTAATGTAGACACTAAAACCAGATACTTCACTCTCCGAATGGGATTACATTTTGGCAGTTATCTAGTTAATTTGATTCATGGGGATTTGTAAATTGGATCATTCTGAGTCCAAAGTGAAATGGTGATTTAAATGCAGCCCAATGGCCTCTGGAGAAATAATCAATTCTTTAGAATTCATGTGAAGAATTAAGTTTTATCCTAATTACTCACCTGGAGAATTAACTTGAATTTTGAAGCATTTGACTAGGAAAAAAAAAAAAAAAAAACCCTCGACCTTCCATTTAGAAAAACCCTCTAGGGAACAAGTTTGGAAACATTTGAGCCCAGAAACAACAGGCCCAAGCCCTTTCTTAAAAAAAAAAAAAAAAAAAAGAAAGAAAGAAGAAGTAGTAGTTATATTGCTTCATGGAATTAGCAGATCTTTTCATTTGTTTATTTAGCAAATATTTATGAAATCCTTCTATATGCCAAGTATTTATGTAGCTACTGGGAATACAGAGGTAAACATGTGGACAAGACAAATAGGTTCTCTGCCTCTCTGGAGCTCACATTCCTTTGCGGGGGGGAGATAGATAATAACTGTATTTAAAAAAAGCTTATTTCAGGAAGCAATGTGTTTCATGTAATAAAGAAATAAAACAGATAATTCCATAGAGACTGAGATAAGAGATACTACTATGTGGTGAGCAAAGGTCTCCCTGAGGAGTGGCTTTTGAGCTGGGACCTGAGAGATGAGAAGGAGCTAGTAATGAGGGGTTAATAAAGAAGATACATGGAAATATGTGAAATTAATCCCAGTATAGAGGCAGATTTCTTTCTAGAGACTATGTGATTTTACTCCATATTGAAATCCAACCTGTGTTTTCCAATCAATACTCAAAAACACCTTTGAGGGACAATTAGGGCATGGATTTTATTGCTATCATTATTTTTGTTAGATTATGATGGATATTTTATAACTCTTAAGAGTTGTGGAATGTTTTCACGTATATCATACCATTTGAACCTCATGTGGTGTGGGTCCTAATAATATCCCCATTTTGTAGAAAAGAAGACTTGGGATTCAGGGAGTTCAAGTAGCTTGCCCAAATCCAATGAGAGAACAGTCTAGTAATTGTGAAGATAGGTCCTTGCATTCAGACTTTAGTTTCAAATGTTCAAACTGCTCACTTTATTATACCATTTCATCTTAAGCCATACCTTTAATTATAAATATCTCACTACTAATTAATATCCACAGTAGACAACGTATTTCTGTCTGATAAAGTAAGATGGTTTAATATGTGCTACTTAGGAAAAATAATCAGAACAAAATTTTCCATCTGAAGCGTCATGATGATTTATGATCAAAATAGAGGATATGATTGATTTTATGTAGTAGCACACATGAGTACCCATACTTAATTTTTTTGGCTTCCTCTTTTCAAAGTAATGCAACATGTGTGAATATCCGTATTGTTACTGGTTTATTTTTAAAAGGTGAATGGTTCTTTGAGCATAGAATTAGTCAGTGTAAATCTGCAATTCAGTGAGGTTTGTTTGGTTTATTTTTTGTCTTGTTTTCTATTTTTATTTTTGAGCCTCCCTGGCACTAATGCTTAAAATGCCCACCTGCAGTGACCTGGGTTTGTGGGGTGTTCATTGACTTTATGTCCATAGTGAAGTAGTACACATCGTCTTATGTGCAAAACACATTTGGCTATGGTTGACAGGATTTTCATTTTCCATTCACAGATGTAAAGCATTTTCAATATAACACAAGCCTCAGCATAACAAAGTCAGCAATTTATGAGAGTTATACAGCTCTGCTTACCTTTCATTTGTCAAAGGTTGATGGAAAACATCTATATTGCTTGTTCAATCTGTTAATTGTATGTTTTCATCCAAGCTGAACTGACAAGCTAAGATCTGTCCACTCATATTAGTCTGCAAGGATGTTCTTGTCAATAAGCCCTTTAAACTGCTTTACATGTGACCTATAATTCAAGTAATTCTTAATAAAACAATATTTAAAATTTTTTCTACACTTTAACATTACAGTTGTGGCACACTCTAAAAAAGGATGCAGACTTCAAAGACTGCAGTTTCATTATCTCTAAGGTTTGTAACTTAGTTAATTTTAGATGGCTTAATATTACCTTTGAGGAAGGAGTTAGGAAATTGACCATAGAGATAGTGTGGTTTTAATTTTTAACTTACTCATACTTTAGCAAGGAATTCAGAAAAGCTTGGATAAGTAACATTGTGAGTTTTAGAGATATTTTTCCCGCTATAGATAAGACCTGAAAATTCATTTCAAAATTCAAATTGTAGAATATTCAAACTAGAAGCATAGTTGATTCTGGGCCCCATGAGAGGAGTGTCTCAACTGCCTAGCTCTGGGTCTAGTATATAAAAGGTGCTCAGTACACAATTGATGAGTGAGTCACTAGTCTAACTCATTATTACTTATTATTTTTGAACCTGGGGTCCAAAAAGATAGAATGACTTTTACGTGGTCACACAACAGGGAATGTTAGAAGAGGAAAGAACTCTGGTTTCTTGAATCCCCTTCTACTCACTGCCCTTTCCTCTACTGTGTGCATGCTTGTAAGTCGCTTCAGTCCTGTCCCACTCTTTGTGACCCCGTGGACTGTAGGCCTCCAGGCTCCTCTTTCCATGGCATTCTCCAGGCGAGAATACTGGAGCGAGTTGCCATGTCCTCCTCTAGGGGATCTTGCCGACCCAGGATTGAACCCATGTCTCTTATGTCCTGCATCGGCAGGCGGGTTCTTTACTACTAGTGCCACCTGGGAAGCCCTTCCTCAACTGTACCATGTTTCTTTTAATTAATTTATCTTGCTTCCTCAATCCTAATTTCCAATGACTTGGGCTGAGTAGGTGATTGGCTATTTAGACTCTATCCCAGTATAAGGCTGCACTCTCAAAACAAAGAAAGTATAAATAATATATCAAAGCATATATATGGATCTTTTAAGGTTAATAATTTCTCCATAAAGGGGTCAGTTTTTATTTGCTATGCCTAGCATAGGTTGGAGCTCAGCAGTGACAGCTGAAACTAATGTACAGCAGAGCTTTTTCTCATTAAAGAGCTGTTGGGCAACATTGGAAGCAAGAACATTTTCTGAATAAATGATCAAGTTGAATTGCTTGCTCTGATATATTACATACATGCTCTTATGATATATTGCATAATCCCTTGGGAAGTGCTATTTTATTGATGCACTGGAAGGATGGTTTCACTAAGTGTTGCCAGATAAAATGCCAAGTGCCCAGTAAATTGTAACATCAGAGAAACAATTAATATTTCTTTTTAGTATAAGTATGTCCCAATTGGGGTTTATTTGCTAAACCTGGCAATCTGAGATAATCTATCATGTAAAACACCCAAGTCTATCTTGATTTGCTTTTTGACAGCCTGCTCTTCATTTCTCGATTTTAATAGTGGTGGTGATTGCTTTGCTCACTGTCCTCTTCAATGTGTGTTAACAAATCTTCAGAGCATCACTGTGGGCCAGTTGCTAATGCTAGCAATTTACAGGACCTGTTAACAGATTAGTGATACAGGCATAACAGAAACCTTTTCCCAGAGGATTTTGGGAGCTGTGGCTAAACTTTTGAACTATTTTTTAACCTATTCAAACACATATCTCCTCTTAAGAAACATAAAACTTACATCCCTGAACTCCACTGAGAGTGCTATGGTCTGTAGATTCGCTTATGAAAATATTTTACCTTTTTTCATTTAACAACTATAAAATTATAATAGTAAGTATGCTTTTTCAAGTTACATTCCATATAACATTGTTCTTGAAATTTTGAATTCCACCCCTGGAGAATTAATTAGGCCCATGATTGAGAATCAGTGGTCTATGAGATGCCAAAACCAATCAGTGAAAAGGCAAGTATTCAATCAAGTATTTAAATTTTTCTTTTTTCTTTTTTGGCTAAATCAATGTTTCTTCAATGTAACTTCAACAAAGTTTAAATAATAGTTATATAGTTATTTTAATGTGTATCACAAAATTATAGCTTCCCATTCTGCTGGACATATAGAAAGCTTCAGTTTGGAAACCACTGGTGCACATGAAAACAAAGAAACAGTTTGCCTTTTAAAATAATTCCATCACCTTCTACTTTCCTCCCCTAACTTTGAGCCCTTTATAGGTAAGCAGAAGACTGCTGCCTTTAAAGATGGCCACATACACATCTGAAAAACCTTTTATTGTTAACAAATGTAATATTATAATACCTTGATTTTTTTCTCAATTTATCTTTTCACCCCAGGGTTATAATAATATTATTCCCATTTCGCAGATGAAAAAGCTAAAATTCAGAGTGGAGCGATGTCTGGTTAAACTATTGAGGATCAGATCATATTCTTTACTATAAACTATAACTTATTTTTTATCTCTATTGAATTAATTTAAAAATTACAACATTGTACATTTCTGTGTTTCAAGTGTATATTGATATTTGATCTATTAGATTTAAAGGAGGAAATTTTTATGAGAAGATTGATATCTAGGCAATTAGAGCTCTAGGTAAGAAGCTTAGAGATATGTATTAATTCTCCTTATAGATATTTGTTTTATTTTCACCCAAATGATAGGTTTAGCATCATGCAAAGAAATATTTAATAGCCATGTTTTGTATTGTATCATCCACTTGTGGATTAAGCTTACTGAAATGCTATAGTAGCCCAGGATTCGTACACTTAATCTGGTTAGGCTGTTGCCTGCCAGTTAACTAGGACTTATTGATTTTTCTCAAGTTCGAGAGCACTGTGGCTCAGAAATCTTTACCCTTTGATTTAATCAACCTAAAATAAATACCAAACATAAACTGATTTCTGAGTTTATCACATAATATCACTCAAGTGCACACCATCATTTACCATAGTGGTGTATCCTGGCCTCCTAAATAAAGGAAAATGCAAATTACCTAGTGAAATTTTTTGGTAGAAAGGTATGAAAACACCATTTTTACAAATTAATTAGACATCCAATATTAGTTCTTCATGTTAACCAAAGGCAGAAATGAAGAATCAGGATCTTTAGTGGTTACTGTGACATGAATTATGTATTTTAAGGTTATTGCAGATTAAAGTATTAAGTACCCCTTATTATTAAAATTAAATACTAAGATATTTATCAAACTCACTTTAAAATTCATCGTCTGTCTTAAAATTTATACATCAATGAAATTTAGATAAAATGTCTAAAATTCTAACCTAAAGCAATCATTTTATAGTTACTTTTCACTTATGACTACCCATCTCCATTTGCCTTCACAGCTTGACTTTTGAGACAATCAGTTTTGTATTTTCTGTTTATCATCATAGAAACCTAACACTGAGGTGTAAGATTAAGTAACATCATAAAGGACATTTCTGAAGCTTTTTCCTCAGCCATCACTAGACAGAATTGTAGATTTTGAATATTTTGGTGCTTTTTCTGATTAAAAAAAAAAGCATTCATACAAAAAGTGAAATATTGCCTGTTAACTAGGTAATCAATCCACACAATGCCCAGCTTTCAGATACTTAGATACTTGACAAGCTTATTGCCCAGGCCATCTTGAATATATTTAGATAAAGCTAAAATACCATGTCAATCAATGAAATAGATGCCAAATGACCTCAGCTAATATCCATGAATTGCTTTGATCACATGCACACCCATCTTTGGTCTTGTACTATATCAGTGTTTTCATGTTTCCTTCCTTTAGCTTTCATATAAATTGATTTAGGGATAACAAAGTATAATTCAGGTTAAATATAGTTCTCACTTGATTTACAGTGTTTTTTTTGCAAATGTAATTATTATACTATTCTGTGAATATCTAAGTCACTTCCAATTTACTATAATGAGATTATCAAGATATATATCAAAAAGAACAGTTTAATTAAATTATTAAAATCTAAAAAACTGGCTCTGGGTATGATGGTGTGATTAAATTACTATAATTGTATGATGCTCTTATTTTAAAGTACAGTTATAAATACATTTAATTTGAAAATCTACTTTACTACTTTAAAGTTGTAAGGAGCCAATTCACTTCTACATGGGTAGTCAAATATTAATTTTAATATTTGAAAGTGGACAAGAATCTTAGTTTCTATCATGGAAATATTACATCATTTTTCCTTGAAAGTTTTCTTGAGCATATAAAGTAAAGCAAATCCTAGATTCTCCTAGTGCAACATTTATCAAAATATTTTCTAGAGATGCTCCCTAAACAACAAAAGCAACACACACACACAGAGCAACAACAACAATCAAAAGTTTATGTTCATGTTTGGGAACGCATGTACACCCGTGGTGGATTCATGTCAATGTATGGCAAAACCAATACAGTATTGTAAAGTAAAATAAAGTAAAAATAAAAATTAAAAAATAAATAAATAAATAAAAATTTTTAAAAAAGGAGAAATATTGTGTAGTAACCATAATATCATCTTGGAGATTCCCAATGTATATTAGTTAATTAGAGGCTTTATAAAGTTCTGCAATAAAGAAACCTGTTTATTTGACCACAGAAGTATTTTTGTGGCTGTGTGTTACATCTATTAACATCCTAGACAATGAGTAAGTATTACGTGGAACACACTTTGGCTAATGCTGACCCAGTCTAATTCCTTTCAGTATTCTTTTGGAATGAATCTTGACCAGCAGCTTAGTTTCCTGGAAAAGACATAGAGCTAAGAGGAAGGCAAGTTGCCGTTACTGTCCTAGTGCCTAGCCCAATGTCTGACACAAAAAAGGAATCCATCGTTTCTGTTCAATTACAAACTTGCCCTGGATCAGTCTTTTGAATATTTCTTAAATTTCTTTGTCTTTTGTCTCTTTTTTGTCTACTTCAGACCAAAAGACATAAGATCTCTTGCCTTGGATGTTGGAAAAAATAGTAGAAATGTAAACATTTTGAAAGTAAAAGTACAGTATAAAAGGTTACATTATTTTTATATACAGAAATATTTAGGGAAGAGATATCATTTTAAATACTCCAGCAAAAAGATAAATAAAGCAAATTTAGTAAATATTCAACCTAGGTAATAGATATGTGGGTGTCTATTATACTATCCTATTTTAAGGTATGTTTGAAAATTTTCAGAATTAGAAGTTTTCAAAATTAGAAAGGGTATACTTTTTGTATGTAAAGCTGCAATCACAGTTCAGACATGTTTGCATGATTGTGCAGAACAGGGCATAAGATTACAAAGAAGCATGCCTATTTTGCCATCTTGTCCTCCCTGTAACCTAGAGCAGACATATGTTGAAATGTCATATCTAGTTAGGGTGATCACATCAGAATTTTTCTCTGTGTAAAACCAACTGATTGAAATGAGATTTCAACTTAAAACCTCAGGCTCATTATGACCATGCTCTAGCACAGTAATTCTCAAAGCATGTCCCTGGAACCAGCAGCATTGGCATCACCCGGGAACTTGCTTGAAATGCAAATCCACAGATCCTACCCCATACTCACTGAAAAAGGAACTCTGGGGGCAGAGTCTAGAAATCTGTGTTGTTACAGGTCCGCTAGATAATTGCTGCTTCTCCATCTTTGGAGCATTGTTTACACAGGTTGAGTAGACCAGGGTAGGAGCTGCGAAAGTGTCCACTGTCTTAATGACCTGAGAGCCTTGCTGCATGCCACAGTGGTCCCATCCACACAAGGCAGACTTCCGCCATGCAGTAAGAAACCTTTCATTGTGCATGTATTTTTAGACACATCTTCTGAATTGCTGTGAACAGCTTATTATCTTGGTTTTTGTGACAAGGATATTCTCTAGCAGGGTCTGCTTATCTATGGATGGTGGGTAACATCCCATCTCCATGCCCACAGCATATATAAAAGCACTGAAATTACTGGATCCACAGATTTGGGTTCAGTTACTATTTAACCGGAACTGGCTACTGAAGTAAAAACGTCCTTCTTAGTTTTGGTAAAAAGCAAAAGAAACCCGTAGTCATCAGGCTGAGTCTTCCAAAAATTATAAAGCAGCCCAAACTCTCTCCCTTAAGGCTTTATGGTGGAGGTGTCTAATATCTTGAAAATAAAATTCTAAATCAAACTTCAAAGGAATTCACAAATCTCTACAATCTGCTATTTTGAATTAGTGGCGAATTATTAATATTTCCATACGGGGGGAATTGAAGAGGAAATAGAAATTTGGGAACTTTTTTCTAATTGCATACTTGGCATTATAGATGTATTCTAAATGCAAAGCAATATAACCCTCTGTTCTTAACATTTCTTAATGAGGAAGGCCATTTTGTTGCTCGTATTTCACTTTTTATGCTAACACTTGGCAGAAGATTTTCCCAAATGTCTATGGAAACACAGGATGAGACATAGCATCACAGGTAATTTCCTCAAAACTTCTCCCTCTTTCTGTTGCCCCATTCAAAAATGGTAGAAGCTTCTGGCTTCATAGAGACCATGGCCATTTCTAATCATGACAACTGTGGTATGAGATATACTCGTGGTGTCTTGTTGGCAAATTAAGGGCATGGTCTCACTTTGTATATTGAATCAGTATTGCAATAGGTTTTATCATTTGCAATGTTTCCTTTCCTGCCTACTTTTAATTTATTCCATTCTAGAGCAATTAGGACTGTGAGATTCCCAGTCCCATTTAAAAAGCCTCTTGGGACAGTCAAGTTAAGTCATTTTTTGAAGAGATGAATTGTAGAAACCAGAGGGCCCATTAATTAGTAGAATCACTTGGATTTTTAAAGGACGAGTCCATTTTCTGGGATTTCTCAGGCAGTTGCTATAACAGAGTCTAGGAAAGAGGAAAAAAGGAAAAAGCAAGTCTTATGAATATGGTTCATTTTCTTCTTTTACTTGATTTAAATGAAGCATTTTAACTGAAACCCACTTGGAAAGGGCTTACTTTTGTGAGTCAAATGTACAGCAATAAGTGTTGAGGCTATATTTTTTTAGCTCTATTGAAATATAATTGACAGACAAATTGTATACTATTTAAGGTGTACAAAGTGTATACCTTAAATAGTATACAATTTTTGTCAACTGTCTGAGCCAACAGGGAAGCTTTAGAGCTTCAGGTTTTGACTTGAATTGTGTTGTGTGTGTATTTAATCTCTTTGGACAAATAGAGGTAGAGATAAAGGTATATGTAGAAATATATATGAAGTTAAAGTAACTAATACTTACTGCTGTAACAAACCACCCTCAGATCCCAGTGGTTAAACACAATGAAAGTTTGTTTGCTTATTTCTCAGTCCAGTGTGGACTGATGGGAGTGGAGTTAAGAGATTCCACTCTATGCTCTCATGCCTCTTGTTTTGGTACATAGCCTTTTCCTACCCTGTATTGTTTTGTATGGACATATCTTACTTATTTCTCTAACTAGGTGTCTAGCCACCTTTGGAATCGTATATCTCTTTGTCTGTGCAGTACCTATCATGTTTGTTGATAATTTTCTACATGTGTAGATGATTAAATCAAATAATAGAGCAGATTTAAAGTGGGTTGAATCATAGATGGTTAAAGCAGGGGCAAGAATTTGGACATCATTTGGTCCCAACTACCTCATTTTACAGACAAGGAAACTGAGATCTAGAAAATAGTTCTAAGACATCATTTCTGTCAGTAAATCTCACCTCATACACTTAGCCAACTGTTTCCTGTCTCATATGGAAAGGATATTATGGGACCAGAGGAGATGATAAAAGGTACCTAACTATGGTGTGCCTTGCTTCCTATTACCTTGCAAGGGAGGCTGGAGGGGTGTTTTAGTTAATCCACATTATTCACTGTCTCTGATGCTTGGCTCCCCTCTTCATCTCATAAATTTATATATATAAGGATACTTTCACATATACAGCAGACTTAGAAAAGAATTGAAATTAGACAAAAATAAAAACAAGGTCACACATGTAAGTACCGGATGACGGGAATACACTCTTAGAACAGTGGGCAAGCCGTTGGCAGGCTTGTAAAAAAGTCCAATCTGGACTTTAATCAAGGCACTAATTTGAATTGAAACGGGTGGGGGGGGGGGAAGCAAGCTCATTCCAACTAAATTGAACTCTAGTGGAGTCAGTCTCTGGTTGTGATTAGAAGCCTTTGAAAGTCTCAAAACCTAGAAAGTCTCAAAAAACTCATAGAGTTGGCAGCTCAAGGTGAGCTTGGGGAAAGGCTTTATTTCAGAATATACTTCTCGGGTGGTTGGGCTTGCTGGCCAGCAAGAAACCATGTGGCTGCAACAAATACCACATGTACAAGTCATTTCTAATTTTATGTGAAAAAGCAGACTCAAACAGGTATTAGAATTTTCCATGCAGTTTATCATTTGGTGCAAAAAAAAAAAAGACATTTTGATATTAAAAGCAAATATCTTCTGTTCATACTGTTGCAGGAAAGGGGACCCCTTCCAGGGCCTGAAACTGGGCTCTTGTCTAACACTTGGAAATGAATTGTCCGAGGAGACACATGTGCTGACAAAGCAAGAGATTTTATTGGGAAAGGGCACCCGGGTGGAGAGCAGTAGGGTAAGGGAACCCAGGAGAACTGCTCTGCCGCGTGGCTCTCAGTCTTGGGTTTTACGGTGATGGGATTAGTTTCCGGGTGGTCTTTGGCCAATCGTTCTAATTCAGAGTCTTTCCTAGTGCACAGGCATAGCTCAGCCAAGGTGGATGCTAGCAAGAGGGATTCTGGGAAGTGGACGGACACCCAGTGTCTCATTTTGACCTTTCCAGAACTCTTCCAGTTGGTGGTGGCTTGTTAGTTCCTATTCCTTATCAGGATCTCCTGTCATAAAACAACTCATGCAAATGGTTACTATGGTGCCTGGCCAGGGTGGGCGGTTTCAATCAGTGTGCTTCCCCTAATAATACCAGACTCTCTAAGTCGATGTACATTAATGTGGCTCCTCTCATATTTGCAACGTGCATTTTTAAAGTATGATGGTTTTAAAGGAATTCTGGAACTATAAATTCCACAAAACAATGGAATTTTCTTTGTTTAGTTATTCTATATTTTTCTATTCTGACATAAATAAAAAGATGGCCCCAGTGTTCAAAGACTTCTGTTATTCTCAACCATAAATTTCAGATGAACTTTCGAGTTTCAACGTTTCCCTTGCTGTAGGTCAGATAGTATTTTCAATTATTAAAAACCATCATCTTGAAGATAAGCATAATTTTGTAGCTTACTTGTAAATTTGTAATTTTAATGACTTAGTTTATGCTGAACATGAATAATAAACTATCACCTATTAAACCTGGAGAGCACCAGAAGTTACTAATATGATTTACAATGCATTGCAAAATGGGATTCATTATTATCTTGCATTTTAAAGATTTGCTGTAGACCAGTATAAACCAAGTATTTAATTAAGGAAATAGCAAGGTTTTTTTAGGGCTGTGTTTTATATAGAAAATAATTATCCAATAACCAGCAAACTCATCCTTGGTAAGAAGAATTCTCTGCATTTACTGAATTCTACCTGAAAACCCATTCATCCTTTTGAAAGCCAATAAGGCATTTCTAAAAGCTTATCTAGGAGGTACTGATGGCCCCTTTTCGATCTTGCCAGCTCACCCTGTCTTTAAAGCAAGGTCAGTGGGAGGGCCTTTACTCAAAGGAGAAAGAATTTGAAGTATCCATGTTACTTTTCTTTCTCTTTTTTTTTTTACTTAAATTGCCTTTGTAGAGCAAGACATTTATTAGTGGGCCTTGACAGATCCTTGAGACTTACAAAATCACAGGTGGAGGGATAATAGGCTAACTTTAGATCACGCTGCAACTCCCCAGCAAGCATTCATTCCGCAGTCCTCCTGCTCTAATCTGGCTCTACCATACTGTCTATGTCTGTCTCTCACTCTTCTCTAATATTAACATCTGCTTTTGTTGATGTTTGATTTAAAAATGAGTTTCAGGAGGGCTTCTGTTTCATGGATTAGAATCTTTTTAAGTCCACTTGAATTAATTCATCAAATCAGATTCCTCTACCCTACATGGAAGATCTTTTCCCTTGCTTAGTGAAACTTGACTCATTCTTTAAGCCCAGGTCATCCAGTACTTTTGCCTGGAAAATCCCATGGACGGAGGAGCCTAGTGGGCTGCAGTCCATGGGGTCGCTAAGAGTAGGGCACGACTGAGCGACTTCACTTTCACTTTTCACTTTCATGCATTGGAGAAGGAAATGGCAACCCACTCCAGTATTCTTGCCTGGAGAATCCCAGGGACGGGGGAGCCTGGTGGGCTGCCGTCTATGTGATCGCACAGAGTCGGACACGACTGAAGCGACTTAGCAGCAGCAGCAGCAGCATCCTTCCATAAAGCCCTTGTCAACTAATCTAGTCCATGCTGATCTCTACATCATTTGAATTCACATTTTAGTATTTATAAATGTATTTGTGCTTGGATAGCTCATATGTAGGAATTATTATTCTCTAATGGTCTTTTATTGGAGAAGGCAATGGCAACCCACTCCAGTACTCTTGCCTGGAGAATCCCATGGACGGAGGAGCCTGGTAGGCTGCAGTTCATGGGGTCGCTACGAGTCAGACACGACTGAGCGACTTCACTTTCACTTTTCACTTTCGTGCATTGGAGAAGGAAATGGCAACCCACTCCAGTGTCCTTGCCTGGAGAATCCCAGGGACAGGGGAGCCTGGTAGGTGGCCGTCTATGGGGTCGCACAGAGTCGGACACGACTGAAGAAACTTAGCAGCAGCAGCAGTGGTCTTTCATAAAACATGGGATGTAAAGTGTATAAGCTTTTAATTTTAATATAAATATTGGCACTTTAATATGAATGCACGTACTAGAACCAGCATTTATAGAGATAGGTTTTCTTTTAGGAAGTTATTGCTGATTTTAGAGGTGCTGCCACTGCTCCAGAATTTGGGGGGAATACTTTCAGAGAAAAATTCCATCTCATTTCTTCATGTCACATTATGTTCTTGATCCTAAATGAAATTATGTAGCTTGAAAGCATACTTCATTTGACAGACTTTGTTCCAACTTATTTTTTGTAGACATTTACAATATTTAAACTTCACCCCAAGGATAGAAGGTCTCCACTAGTGAATAGGATGTTTCGGGTTTGAACACCGTCACTAAAAAGAGTTTTGGAAATGTTTGCAGCAGTGTAACACATGTATAGCTCCCTGAGATTTAACAAGACAATCCTCATTCGTTTGTATAACTTCTACTGTATGGTTAAAAATAATCCATGGTTGCTGTGCTCTCAGAAGGCACGTGTGAAATTGTATAGCCAAATTGTATATCTTATTGCCTCGACCAGAATGTAACCTCATGACTCAACCCAACATTTAAACTCAGGAAACTTACTTGAGTTCTCTGTGCCTCCCTTTTCCTATAAGTCAAATGGTTATAATAAGGTCTGTCTTATAGGATGCTATGAATACTAAATGAGAATACATAGAAAGCAGTTATATATTGAACCTGCCGTGCAGCAAATATTCAATAAATATTAGCAGCTCTTGTTATTATCAATACTGGTTCTTTATAAATCCTTGTTCATGTCTACCCTCTTTTCTCAAATCCTCTGGTCACATTTCATATTTTGGATCCCAGTCATCTTACGTTAAGTGGACCATGCTCAACATTCCTGCTAAAATCATCTCTATTTGTTTCTAAGCTTTCTCTTGAAACCTCTCAGTACCTTTCAGTAGCTTATTTAATTCTGTTCCAGCTTCAAACCCCTTGATGCCAGTTTCAGTGCTTATGTCCTATTACGCTCATTGAAGTCAGAGACTGTATGTCTTTATGGTATCTACCATCATGTAAATTACGTTAATAAATAACAATAAACCATAATGAGCTACATCGAAGAACTGGCAGCAACCAGAAAAGCACTTGTGGGAAACGAAATTTTTTTTTTGCTGAAATGAAACTTTCCAATTTGAAGTCACATGGTGATTGGCCATAATATAGAATCACAGGTGAAGCAATTGAAAAACTCATCCCTTGTAAAATGAACATGGACAACTGATGCTGTTAATAAACAAGTCAAGGATCACTGCCTTGACCTTGTATTATATATAGATGAAAACAGAGTGGTTTAGGAGATGGAGGCTTTCCAGGGTGGTTGAATAAATGGTCAGAGGTTGTTCTACTTGAGCAACCATGCAAGCCATGTTGAAAATGGGACAAGGGAGCAATCAGATCTAAAGTAGAAAATTACAGCCCAATTTGTGTTCAGGTCTCCTCTGTATCTTCTTGTGGTATCCAGAACCACTGCCTCACACCTGTTACTACATGTACCAGGAAATTTGAGACTCTGACATTTGACAGAGCACGTTGTCAAAATTCTTATCATTCACTTGACCCAAATTAATGGAAGCATTCCTGATGAGAGCACACCAGTAAGGTTAAAACACATTAAACTGAGACCTTTTGTCTCTGCAGAATAATGTTCTGTTTTGAGATTTCTCATTACACAAAGTAATGAAACAGCCAAATCACTGTGTACATCTGTGTTTGTTGATACTTGACATTTGGTTTTAAAGTGAGATTTAAGAGGACCCGTATTTAAACTGGGCTGGACTCTCCTGTGATCCAATGTATTTGCTGCCATTTGGATTTCATTTCTATAGTTGAGCATCCAGTTGCCCCAATATAAAATTAAAAAGCTTTCTCCCTTTAATTAATTATGCTTACCATATTCTATACTATTATTTAGCTCATTCACCTTGAAGAGTTGGAATTAACTGTATCTCAGGGCCATAGACAAATGGTACTCTCAGCTAAAGTTGTGTTTTGGAGAGGTTTTGGAATAGAGTTGTAATTGCTATTGGCCCAAATTCAAACTCCTTAATCTACTAGCATTTGAGGCCTTCCAAAATCTGATCCCAGTTTGCTTTTTCCTTTCATAAATTCCCATGCATGTTCCGTGCACAAGATAGTTGCTTAATAAACCAAGTATGTTCCTCTTTTTCCTAGCTTTCCTTGTGCTTTACTGTTGTCTTCATACTTCTGTGTTTTCAAACTACCTGTCTTTTAAAGTGTAGACACTAAAGTGAAATCCCACCTTTTCTTCCAAGTTTTCCTTGTAGTATAGTCTCCACTATGCTTTCTCTCTTTTCTGTAACTTCTTTGGGTCTAGGTGCTAAGTGCTGGTGGCTAGATGATAAATGTTTTACAAAGGTAGATCTTTTCAATAAAATTATAATGGCTAAGATGTCAAGGACCACATCTTATTCACTTATAAATCCTCCAGAGTACCCAGCACAGTGATAAGCTTATAAACAACATTTACTGACCTATGATCACGTAGTTGCTTGGCCTGCTGTACCTTTGAAATTGTTATTTGATGAGTAGATATTGCCTGCCATAAGGAGGATTTTGAGAAGGTGAGAATTTCATGATGAATGAAATATGTATTGAATTTCATTTGAAAATGCAATGTTATTCTGGAAAGATAAAAGTGGTTGTTTCTTATGGTGGTGGTGATGTTTTTATTTGTTTGTTTGATTTTGGTTATTTGGTTATTTGCCTTTTAATTGTAATGGAATCAGTAAATCCCCTCCTGATTTAACATGGAATCTGTTGGTAAGCAGCTGTTAGGTTTCTAATCCTGAAATCCATAAAATTGGACTTTCGACTGGAATATCTATTTTTAGGAGTGCTGTATTAGACATGTTTTCGTATGGACTACTCAGAACCAAGCTACATATGTAAGATAGTTGCTAACATAGAGCAGCTTGAAAAAATTAGGTTTTTGTGTCACTAAAATATTTTCAGGAACTTGAGTGTTTTCAAAAAGCTGGGTCAAAAAGTTAATATGGAGAAGGATTAAGGAATTTGAAAGATCAGGCATCTATTAGATGATTATAGTACTTCAGGATTATAACTTGGATTTTCTAAAGAATATGCACAATTCTCAGATTTCACTCTTAAAAGTCTACCTATTAGTTTAAAATAAAAACCTTCTATAAGTAGTTTTTCCAGAAAAGCATTTCATAAATTTTCTTTATTATGTAACTGAACTTTAAACGTCTAAAAATGTACGCACTTCCGCTTTTTTTTTTTTTAAGGAAGAACGGTGTTCTGTTTTATATTTTCCTTCCAAATAAATAATGACTTAGTCTGTGAAAGGTTGTTTGTGATGTTTCTATAAAAACACTAGGCATTTTAGAGACAAATTCAGAAACCCAGGTCAGAAATCTAAAAGTATTGAGGAAAAAACTTTGAAAAGGAACTTAAATATGCTTGTACTAGTACTGCCTTCATTCCTTTTATGGTTAATGCTCAAATACTTACCTTTAAAATTCACATATATACATACTACTTTAAAGATAATAAAAATACTTTGTACTCACATTCTTTTTTTTCCCCAAACTTTAAATTTTTTTATTTTGTGTTGTGATATAGCCGATTAACAATGCTATGATAGTTTCAGGTGGACAGTGAAGGGACTCAGCCACACATATACATGTATCCATTATCCCCCAAACTCCCCTCCCATCCAGGCTGCCACATAACATTGAGCAGAGTTCCCTGTTCTATACAATAGGTCCTTGTTGGCTATCCATTTTAAATATACCGCTATTGTACTGACATTCTTTAAAGCAAGTGATTCATTTTTCTACTAATGACACTGAGCTGCTGATGCATTCATATATTCCCCATGGTGAAAGATGTCATACTTATATGTACCAGTTGGCAGAAGTTAAAGGGTTAATTTGAAGCCAAGAAATAGGAAAATGCTCCAATCCTGTGTTGTTGGCCTAAGTAGAAGCAACATTGTGCCATGAAGAGTTCTGAACTAGGACTCAGGAAACTTGGATGCTAACTTAGTGAACTTTTGGATATTCAAGCATTAATTTATTAAATTAGTATTTATTGAGTTAAGGCGGGCTTCCCAGGTGGTACTTGCAGTAAAGAACCAGCCTGCCAATGCAGGAGACATAAGAAATATAGGTTCAGTCCCTGGGTCGGGAAGATCTCCTGGAGGAGGGCATGGCAACCCACTCCATGGACAGAGCAGCCTGGTTAGCTACAGTCCATAAAGTCACAAAGAGTCACGTGACTGAAGTGACTTAGCATGCACAGGCACATACGAGCTAAGGGCAGCCATTGGGCTGGGTATTGGGGCTACAGTAAAATAAAATAGACATGATCCCTGACCTGATGGAACTTGTAGTCCAGTGGTAAAGGCAGACATTCTTAAAATAATCACACATGATAAGTACATGAAAGGAAAGTGAAAGTGAAGTCGATAAGTCATGTCCGACTCTTAGCAACCCCATGGACTGTAGCCTACCAGGCTCATCCGTCCATGGGATTCTCCTGGCAAAAGTACTGGAGTGGGGTGCCATTGCCTTCTCCGAAGGAGAAGGAAAGACAGTGCTAAATAAGAGCATATAACAAGGGAATTTGAACAAGTCAGGAAAGTCAGAATAGGCTTTCCTGAAGAAGTGATGACTAATGCCTGAAGATACAAATTAGGCAAAGGGGGAGAGGGAAGATCAAGCCAGATATAGGAAAAGCATATGCAAAGGCCTGGTGGAATGAAGGAGCTTGGCAAGTTTAAGGGACTGAAAACAATTAGAATGATTAGAGCAGAGGGAGTGAGAATGAAGGTGGTTGATGAGACTGCAGAGATCTGCTTATAGATCGTATAAGGCTGTTTGGGTCATATTAAAGACTACTGTTCATCCTAAGATACCTTAGAAGAGTTTTTGGCAAAGGTAAGTTGGGATTTGCAGTGTGAACACATCACTCAGACTATAGCATGAAGAGCAAATCAGAGCAGGACCAAAGGAGAAGCAGGGAAACCACCTAGGAGACTGTTGCGGTGGTACAGTGGAGTGATGTGGCAGGTTGCAGTAGGATGGTGGCAGTGGAGAGAGGTGGAAAGACTCAGTAGGGAGAACACCGAATGAGAAGTGCTTAGACTGGATCTAAGGATGATATAGAGTGGTATGTCAGATGACTTGTGAATTTCAGGCTTATCTAACTAGGTAGATGGTATGTCATTCCTTGACATGAAGAACACTAGAGGAATTGTGATTATTTGGGTAGGGGGCCAGGAGGGTGACAAAGACCATGCATTTCTAAGTCAGATATATTGAATTTAAGTCATTTAACCTGTTTGGGCCTCAATTCCCTAATCTATAAAATGGTGGTGGTGGTTCATTGAGGTCTCTGTCTCCTCTAGAGCAGAGGCTGGCAAGTTTTTTCTGTAAAGACTTGGACAGTGTTTTTTGGCTTCGTGAAACATGCAGCCTCTTGTTGCAACTATTACACTTAGCTGTTGTAGTTGGATTAAAGCACTATACTTCAGTTATCAGATCAATCGTCCTTAGACCATGTCAACATGAACCTACCAACTGACTTGACCAATTGCAGAAACTAATCAGTCAATTCAATGAAGCACCGATCATGTATTCAGTTAATGAGTCAAATCAGTAAAATTAATTGATGCAGTAGACATGAATAGACATAGCTATATGAATTATGAATATAACAGACTCTGCTGCCAACTGAAGGGGTGATGATCAGGAAGGTATGGATTACCCAAGAATGTATAATCAAAGCAAATCAGAACTATCATTGTGAAATGAGGGCTGTACTAGGCATTTACTTTCCTGATAGAAGTTACTGTTTTTGCAGATGTGACTTCCTGTTCCAGTCATGGATGTTGCCACTGCTTCTGTTTTATAGCCTCAGACTAGTGGGACAGTCTAGCTACTAAAATGATAGGTGTATACATGCACATTTGGGGAAATAAAACTGTATGAAGAATATTTGATTGTAATCTGATTTTTCAACTTAATGTTTTGGATACATTAATTTTATTAACTTTTTGTGGAAAAGTTCTTATTCTTAACTTTATGATCTGTATTTTTTCTTTTTGGCACTGTGCCTTAGTTGAGGCATGCAGGATCTAGTTCCCTGACCAGGGATCCAACCCCAGGCCCCCTCCATTGGGAGTGTGGAGTCCTAACCACTGGACTACCAGAGAAGTCCCGAACTGTCTGTATTTACTTCTCATTTGACTTTATACATGACACTCAAATGTTTCTGAAATAGTTTCCTCACATCCTTAACTGGTATATATTTTGTCTATAGCCACTGCTCAATAAATGTTTTGTGGGAGTGGAGTAGAAGCATCATATAATGTACTCCCCAAATCAGTAGATTTAGATTTTGAATAATGTGCTATTGTTAATGAAATGTTTTTCTGCTCCTCACTATTAACAGGCATGATCAAGGGTTATCCATGTTTGAACATGACTTGTGTCATAGATGTGCAAAATGAGGCTTCTGAGTATATGGACTATGGCAATTAGGTGAATAATTGAGTATATCAGGGAAAAGTAAAAATTTTAATTGAATCATACCCATTTTCATCCTTATGAAATACTAGTTAATTTCCATTCTTTATGACTTATCATGAATAAATGTGAGAAAGAAAAACCTAAAAGCAAAAATATTTTTCATAAAATTCTTTCAATTTGAGACAGGTAAGTCAATGATGATTTATTTATTTCCATGATTTATTAAATGAGATACTTTTACTTCATGCTATATTATTGTTATTTAATATTAATTGAACACTAAATTTTCCTCTAGCACTGTATCCAAGCCACTCACCCCAACCCTATGATGAGTGGAACATGACCAGCATGTGGGCAAACTAAAGAGGCCAGACAAAAGAGAGAAAGTAGAGCATTACAAAACCCAGTAAAGTCTTGACTGTGGGGAGTATACAGAAGAAAAGTCTAGACATGTAGGGAATGGTCCTCAGGGAAACTGAGCAGTAAACAAAAATATTAATAAGCAAGTTTAACATGTAGCAAAGAATGCCAGTGAGGGATATCTAGGTATGCTGTTAGTCACTAAATGTTAGGTTTAGCTGTACCATGAGATGATGGGGCCTGAGATTCAGCAACAGGTTCCCACTTCCCCAAAAGTACTAGAGTGAAGATACTATCCATGCCCAGGGAAGTGTAGACTAGGGAGTATAAGGAGAGAAGTCAAAGACTCGGCTCTAGAGCTAGGAACATGGATGGGGCTTAATTGTAAAGGCGCCATAGTGGAATACTGAATTTACAAAATTAGGGCAAGTCCAGCACCAAAGCTGATTTGATGCCAGACACTTGAGTCACTTAGGGCTTTTAAAAATGATTCCACTTGTCTAACTGATCCCAGATTCAGGGATGGGAGGGGGACCATTGGACACAAATGTGGGGTCCTAGTGATACTGGCTGCTCATAAAAGAACATGGAGTCAAGTGTCTTATCGTTGTTGAGGCAGGATAATAAGAGGTACAAATTTCCCTTTTTCCATCATTTGACTAAAAATGATAGAAACAGTTATTAGAACAGCTTTGCTACATGAATTTGAATGCTCTTTATCTCTACCACAAACACACACACACCACTTACACTCTCACAGATAAATATGAATCCACCAGAAGAGAACAGAGCCAGCCTTAAGTGTACATAGCCTTCCCTGTGGTGAGCTGTGCCATAGCCCAGCTGCATCCCTTTCTCACTACGATTGGCCTAAAATTTCCTGCTCTGAACAGTCCATTGGAAAGAAATAGAGATGGTTGCTGAATGGTTGCCTTGAGGGGAAAATATTCCAGGTATTTCAGGGAAGACACAGAAGCGGCAGAAAGTATCCCTCTGTACAGGGCTAGTCCTGTAGATTCTTAAGGAGGGGTGAAATCCATTTTTACTTCTCTCCCACCTCCCCTCTTGTACCCTTCTTCCCAATAGGGCAAGTCTATCAAATCAGGTTCAAACTCTTGTGCACAACAACAAAACTCCCAATCATACATATTTCATGTCCCTTCCAAGCCTTGTCACTCCATGCTCTCCTATGCTGTCCCTCTACTTGACAAACGGACCTCCTCAGCATTCTGTGAAAATATCAGCATATTTCCACCACACTGCGTTAACTCATACTGTTCCCTATACTGATATTTATATCATGGTTCTTCCACTTATGGTGTGACTGTGAGCAAGTTATTTCACCTTCTGTAAACCTCAATTTCCTCATGTATAAAATGGGAATAATAGTCCCTTTCTTGTAGAGGGATTGTGAGACTTAAATGATAATGAATAAAAGCTGCAGACCATAGTGCCTGACACATAGGATATGTTCAATATATAATAACTAATTAGTTTTATGAGCATATCTTAAATAACCTATCTCTTTCATGAAATCCCTTCTTGATATTATTTTATGTGCTTTGGACCTATTTCAACATTTCCTGTCACTTCCAGAAATTCTTAATTAACTGCCACTCAAAGATAATAGATAATTGTGATGTTGTAATTTATAGTAAGAAATAGATATTTAGTCTTCATCCACTTTTACTGGCACAGAGCTCCTAAAATCCTTGGCATTTCCTAAGCTATGTGAGAGCAATAAAGGTGTCTCTTGTTATGTTTATGAGGTAACTTTTGGACCTCACTTAAATATGGAGACTGGTTGCCAGGAAAACCAATCCTGTGACTACAAGGTTGTCACTTCAGTCCACTCCCCTGAGTTCTAGGGCTGGGAACAGAGGCTGGAGATTGAGTTCAATCACCAAAGGCCAAAGATTTAATTAATCATGCATCATGCCTGTATAATAAAACATTTTTCACTCTCCTCTTTCACCCCCATCAAGAGGCTCTTTAGTTTCTCTTCACTTTCTGCCATTAGAGTGGCATCGTCTTTATATCTGAGGTTGTTGATATTTCTCCCAGCCATCTAGATTCCAGCTTGGGAGTTATCCAACCCAGCATTTCACAGGATGTACTCTGCATATAGGGCTTCCTGGGTAGCTCAGATGGTAAAGAAACTGCCTGCAATGCAGCAGACACAGGTTCAATCCCTGGGTCGGGAAGATACCCTGGAAAAGGGAATGACAACCCACTCCAGGATTCTTGCCTGGAGAATTCCATGGACAGACCATGGGATCAAAAAGAATTGGATACAACTGAACAACTAACACTTTCACACTTTGACTCGCATATAAGTTAAAAATGTGGGATGACAATATAAAGCCTGTATGTACTCCTTTCCCAATTTTGAACCAGTCAGTTGTTCATGTAACATTCTAACTGTTGCTTCTTGTCCTGCATACAGGTTTCTCAGAAGACAGGTAAGGTGGTCTGGTATTCCCATCTCTAAGAATTTTCCACAGTTTGCTGTGATCCACACAAAGGCTTTAGCGTAGTCAGTGATATTTTCCTGGAATTCCCTTGCTTTTTCTATGATCCAATAGATGTTGGCAATTTGATCTCTGGTTGGTTCCTCTGCCTTTTCTAAATCCAGCTTGTACATCTGGACATTTTCTGTTCGCATATTGCTGAAGCCCTAGCTTGAAGGATTTTGAGTATAATCTTGCTAGCATGTGAAATGAGTGCAATTGTATGATAGTTTGAACATTCTTTGGCATTGCCTTTCTTTGGGATTGGAATAAAAACTGACTTTTTCCAGTCCTGTAACCACTGCTGAGTTTTCCAAATTTGCCAGCATATCTTATATCATGCCAGGCACTATATTAAGCCCTCAACATGCATTATCACATTCAGTCCTTTCCGCAGTTTTATGAGGGAGGTACATTCTCTGTTTTTCCAGGCACCAGTTCTTCTCCATTTAATTATTTATTAATAAGTAAATTTATTATTGTTTCTAGGCTCAGTGACTAACGTGATGGCTGTCTTGTTATAGGCACTCAATGGAAGATTACTGGTTGAGGAAATGAATGCTATTCTTTCGCTGTTCAACAGCCCCCTCTCCCCACCATGATGTTCTACCTAGGTTTCTACACCTGGGCTCATCCTTAGCTCCACCCACATTCAGATGTGTCTTTCCTAAATTAGATACCCTCAGGCCGTTTATTTCTGCTGGACAGCTGATAAATTAATCCTGATAGGATGATAGCAGCAGATAATTACTGTATGTTAATGTGTCACTCCTCCTACATACTTTATTTGCATTTTAATGGAGCAATTCTGGAGATAATCCCTTAAGGCAAAGGCATGAAACTTGAGGGCGAGAAAGCCAGAATCAGTGCCAAGCTGCAGTTGTAGGGGTGGGGAGGAAGGGTGTGATGTATATATCTCAAGAGTGACACCATATAGACAGCTGCCTACTCTATGTGTTGTGCCAGCTTTGATGAAGAAATTTTTAAAAGCCAACAGTTATTATCCCTGGCTGTCATTGCTTAGTTTTTGTTTTGTTTTGTTTTAAATTATTATTAGATTTGTGGATCCTCTAGAGCAAAACCTCAAGCCCATTTGGGCAAAGATGAATGGCTAAGCCTAATAAGATGCATGGTGCTGTGAAATTAGATTAATTAACTAGGATTTGAATTGAAGTTAAATTTGTCCAAAATGTATTCCTATGAAATGTTTGTTTGTAGTGCCTACAGTATGCCACACTGAATGTAATTTTTTTTTTAATTGGGAAGGAGGGCATGTAGTGGAACATCTTAGAAGAGGAGAAAAATATCTCACTGTATACCCTTCTGTTCTCCACGAGGCCTCAGATTAATTCACCATGGTGTATTCCATTTGGGGTCAATTATATCTTTAAGTGGTCATAAGAGTAACCTTTAAAAATTATATTTTTTAAAAAAGAGGTCATAAGAAGTATATTACCACAGATTTTAAAAGGTTTCCTCTTTTTACCTTGCCAAGATATATACACATAATCTGCTTTTATACATAGATGATTAATTTTTAGGTTGATGGAGTTAGATTATTTCCAAATAATATGATGATGTCAGTTACCACAGAGAATTAATTAAATTAAATGCTTCAGTTCAGTTCAGTTCAGTCACTCAGTCGTGTCCGACTCTTTGCCCCATGAATCACAGCACGCCAGGCCTCCCTGTCCATCACCAACTCCCGGAGTTCACTCAGACTCACGTCCATCGAGTCCATGATGCCATCCAGCCATCTCATCCTCTGTCTCCCCTTCTCCTCCTGCCCCCAGTCCCTCTATTGTCACCCTGCTTATTTAATTTATAATTTTCATATATTGGTCATAAATCATGTGACCCTTCTAAATTCACTGATTATTTTCTAGTAGTTAATTTATTGGCACCTTAGGATTCTCTTTATGTGCGTGTTAGTCGCTCAGTCACATCTGACTCTTTGAGACCCCATGGACTGTAACCCACCAGGCTCCTGTGTACATGGAATTCTCCAGGCAAAAATACTGGAGCAGGTTGCCATGTGCTCCACCAGGGGATCTTCGCCACCCAGGAATCATACCAGGGTCTCCTGCATTTCAGGCAGACTCTTTACCATCTGAGCCCCCAGGAAAGCCTCCAGGATTCTCTATATAGTCCTGTAATTTCCAAATAAAAACAGTTTTACTTCCTTTTTCAAAACCCTTAATCTCCTTTGTTTTATGTTTTTGTGTACCTTCTTGCATAGTCTGGGACCTGTAGGACATGATGACTAGAAGTTGTGAGTCCATAGATCCTTTTTTTGTTCCTCATCTTAGGAGAAAAATTTTTAGTCTGTAATGATTAAGTATTATATTAACCGTAAATGTTTTATAGATACCCTTTTCAGGTTGAGAAATTTCCCTTTTTTATATATACTTGGCAAAAGTTTTTTTTTTTTAATTTAAATGAGTGTTAAAAGCTTTGTCAAATATTTTCTGTACTTTTTGAGGTGATCAAATGATGTTATCTTTTATCCTCTCAATAGTGTGAATAACATTGATTAGTTTTTGAATGTTATACTCATCTTGCATCCCTGTGATAAACCCTATGTACTTATGGCTTACTCTTTATATACTGCTTGATTACCTTTGATAATATCTATGTTTATGACAGATAATGATGCATAATTTTTTCTTGTAATGCCCTTGTCAAGTTTGGTTATTGGTATTATACTTGCCTTGAAAAATGAGTTGGGAATATTTCCTCCTCTATTTTCTGAAATAGTCTAAGATGGTTATTATTTAGTTTTCAAGTGTTTAATAGAATTCATAAATAAAATCATCTGGGCCAAAACTTACCTTTTGAAATTAGTTTGAAAACTACAAGTTCAATGTCTTTAATATATATGAGGGTAATTAGATTTTCTATTGTATCTTGTATAAATTTGCCAATTCTATTGCTTATAGTATGAATTTACCAATTAAAAAAAATTTTCCCATTTTATCTATATTTTTATTGCTGTAAAGCTGTCATCATCCTACTTAATGTCTGTGGGATCTGTATTTATACCTTTACCTTCATTCCTAAAATGTCTTCCACTTTATTTGGTGGTGGTGAAGAAATAGGTAAATTTCAAATTCCATAGCCAGTGCTTCCTAAAGTCTAGGCACTTGTTTCTCCCTCTCTTCAATAATGCTCCACTCCATCCTTCCAAAAATTCTAAAATTACCCAGAGTAATCATTTTTTAAAAATACTGTATTGAGGAATAGTTGATTTAAAGGATTGTGTTGATATCTGCTATACATCAAAGTGATTCAGTCATATATATATATATATATATATATATATATATATATATATATTCCTTTTCATATTTTTTCCATTATGGGTTATCACAGGATATTGAATACACTGTAGATTCTTGGGCTATACATTAGGACCTCATTGTTTGTCCATCCTATATATGCTAGTTTGCATCTGATAATCATAAAATTCCAATCCTTCCATCCTCCTCCCCCTTTGGCAACCACAAATCTGTTCTCTATTGTTGTTGTTCAGTTGCTTAGTTGTGGTCAACTCTTTGCAACCCCATGGACTATAGCACACCAGGCTTGCATGTCCTTCACCATCTCCTGGAGCTTGCTCAAACTCATGTTCATGGAGTCGGTGATGCCATCCAACCATCTCATCTTCTGTCGTCCCCTTCTCCTCCTGCCTCCAGTCTTTCCTAGCATCAGGGTCTTTTCCAATGAGTCAGTTCTTTGCATCAGGTGGGCAAAGTATTGGAACTTCAGCTTCAGCATCAGTCCTTCCAATGAATATTCAGGACTGATTTCCCTTAGGACTGACTGGTTTGATCTCCTTGAAGTCCAAGGGACTCTCAAGAGTCTTCTCCAACACCACAGTTGAAAAACATCAATTCTTCAGCATTCAGCCTTCTTTATGGTCCAACTGTCACATCCATCCATACATGACTACTGGAAAAACCATAGCTTTGCCTGCACAGAATTTTGTCAACAATGTAATGTCTGTGCTTTTTAATATGCTGTCTAGGTTGGTCATAGTTTTTCTTCCAAGGAGCAAGCGTCTTTTAATTTCATGGCTGCAGTCACCATCTGCAGTGATTTTGGAGCCCCAAAAAGTAAAGTCCGTGACTATTTCCATTGTTTCTCCATCTATTGGCCATGAAGTGTTGGGACCAAATGCCATGATCTTAATTTTTTGAATGCTGAGGTTTAAACCAGCTTTTTTACTCTCCTCTTTCACCTTCATCAAGAGGCTCTTTAATTCCTCTTCACTTTCAGCCATGGTGTTATCTGCATATCTGAGGTTATTGATATTTCTCCCGGCAATCTTGATTCCAGCTTGTGCTTCATCCAGTCCAGCATTTCTCATGATGTACTCTGCATAGAAGTTAAATAAGCAGGGTGACAATATACAGCCTTGACACACTCCTTTTCCTATTTGGAACCAGTCTGTTGTTCCATGTCCAGTTCTAACTGTTGCTTCCTGACCTGCATATAGATTTCTCAAGAGGCAGGTAAGGTGGTCTGGCATTCCTATCTCTTTAAGAATTTTCCACAGTTTGCCAGCACCTCACTTTCAGTCTGTATGTATCCCTAGATTTGAGGTGTCTCTTGTAGACAGATGTTTAGGGGGGTTGTTTTTGTATCCATTCGGCCAGTCTTTGTCTTTTGATTGGAGCATTTAACCCATTGCGTTTAAGGTAATTGTTGATATGTATGATCCCATTACCATAAGCAAGGTGAAAAGGTAGCCTTCAGAATGGGAGAAAATAGTAGCAAACAAAACGACTGACAAAGAATTAATCTCCAAAATATACAAGCAGCTCATGTAGCTCAATACCAGAAAAATGAACAATCCAATAAAAAATGGGCCAAAGAACTAAACAGGCATTTCTCCAAAGAAGACATACAGATCGCTAATAAACACATGAAAAGGTGCTCAATCTCACTCATTATTAGAGAAATGCAAATCAAAACCACAATGAGGAGTCAATCTCACACAGTTCAGAGTGGCCACCATCAAAAAGTCTGCAAACAGTAAATGCTGGAGAGGGTGTGGAGAAAAGGGAAACCTCTTACACTGTTGGTGGGAATGCAAACTGGTACAGCCACTATGGAGGACAGTGCAGATATTCCTTAAAAAACTGGGAATAGAACTGCCATACCACCCAGCAATCCCACTGCTGGTCATACACACCGAGGAAACCAGAATTGAAAGAGACATGTACCCCAATGTTCATTGCAGCACTGTTTACAATAGCTAGGACATGGAAACAACCCAGATGTCCATCGGCAGATGAATGGATAAGGAAGTGGTGGTACATATACATAATGGATTATTACTCAGCTATAAAAAGGAACATGAATCAGTTCTAATGAGGTAGAATAAACTAGAGCCTATTATACAGAGTGAAGTAAGTCAGAAAGAGAAACAGCAATACTGTATATTAATGCGTATATATTGAATTTAGAAAGATCTTATATGCAAGGCAGCAAAAGAGACACAGATGTAAAAAACAGACCTTTGGTCTCTGTGGGAGAAGGCAAGGGTAGGGTCATTTGAGAGACTAGCATTGAAACATGTATATTACCATATGTAAAATAGATGACCAGTGCAAGTTTGATGCACTCAAAGCTGGTGCTCTGTGACAACCTAGAGGAATGGGGCGGGGAGGGCTGTAGGAGGGGGTTTCAGGATAGCGGGACATGTGCACCCGTGGCTGACTCATGTCCATGTATGCAAAACCTATCACAATATTGTAAAGTAATTCTCCTCCAATTAAAATAAAGTAATTAATTAAAACAAAAGAAGAATTTTCCACAGTTTGTTGTGATCCACACAGTCAAAGGCTTTAGTGTAGTTAATGAAGCAGAAGTAGTTGTCTTTCTGGAATGCTCTTGGTTTTTCTGTGATCCAATAGATGTTGGGAATTTGATCTCTGGTTTCTCTGCCTTTTCTAAATCCAGCTTGAACATCTGGGAGTTCTTGGTTCACATACTGTTCTCTTTATCTGTGACAGGAAAACATTTTTTTTCCCCCTGTATAAACTACTGCTATTTTCTTTCAGTGAATTTTTAATCAGTAAGAAACAATCCATTATCTTGAGTCAATCAAGCCTGACTCCAAAAATAGCTACCACTTTGAACTTTAAGCGACAGTAAGTTTTCAGATTGTTTGAGGAACAACCAATAATCTCATGTTAATGTAAATGCTTGAATTAATCAGATCAGCCAGAGTTCATGGTTCTAGAGGTTGTCTTCTAAATTCCTAGGGAGAGAAACATAAAGGTAGTTAGGAAGTATGAAATCTTTAGCTGAAATCACATGAATATCTTTGAAGACAATCTTATGCGATCTTTTAAGATAAAAAGATATATATAAAATGGAGAACATGTGGGCAATATGCTACAGTTAAGATTACCTGCTGTCATTTTCATGCATTTTCATTTGGTCCTTTTTAGGTGTTTCCATTTGGTCCTTTTTATGCACAGATTTGTTTTGACTTAGTTATAAACAATAGGATGTATTTCTTTTTCCTTCAATTGAAATTGTATCATACACAAGTTTTTAACTCTCTGCATAGTTTTCTTTATCTTCACTATTAATGATGACATTATAGCAAATCAAGTGGTATACCAAAATATAGCTATTTCCTGACTTTGACCCACTGGATTTTCCCCCAAATATTTCAGTTCTCTAAATAATGCTGAGATGAATATCTTATATACATAACTTTCCTTAATATTTTTTTAATTAGCATAGGTTCATAGGGGTGAGATTTCAGTCAAGTGTTTAATAGGAAAGCCACCTGATTCTTTTTTAAATTAGGCTAATTGCAGAGACTGTGATCATGAACTTCTTATTGGAATTCTTTACATGTTTAAAATGATGGTTAGTATTATTATCATGGGATCTCAATCTGGCATACTAAAAAACATTCTTGAGAGAGAAAGGTAAAGTATAGTGTAAGGGAAACACAGGAAAACTTTAAGGCTTTTAAAATTATGCATTTATAAGGAACCCAGGTCTAGGTGAAGGAGGTGGTGAAGGAATGTGGTAGGGCAAGGTGTACAGTTAATTCCACTGAAGTGTAAGAAGACATATAGCAGCTTAAGGCCTGCTGGTGAGACAGCTGAGATATATCCACTGGGAAGGCCCTTATTTCATGGAAAAGCCATTTAAATATTCTCTGTAAGGATTCAAAGCTGTAAGTGCTTCTAAGATTGTTGCATATTATATTATCTTGTATTCAGAGGGAAGTGTGTATAAGGGATTGCCTAAAAGAGAGTGGTGTACGATTAAGTAAACCCTATGACAGCAACTTCTGCACTTGAAAGAGTCCATGAAGCTTTCAAATTCTTCCTCAGCATAAAGTTTGAGTATTAGATGAAAGTGACAACTCCATTTCATTTCTTAATTAAAAGGAGAAATGTCACCCTGACCATCATGCTCAGAAAGGTTTAAAAAAATTCAAAAGTATGTTATGTGATACAATTGGGCTAGCCTTTCCCCCTTAAAATGTACACCTTAATGTTTCATTTTCATTGATTGAAAGGTCTTAGGACAAGGAAAAGGGAATATAAGAAATAAAACATGAAATAACTCCTTCTTTAATATATATCTGATTATCTGATTTTTGAATAGAACTACTATTAGTATTATTATTGAACCAAATAATGTGACCACCCTTCCTTATATTTCCCCCTGTGTCTGCTTTCTACAGCATTCTTTTCTAACCTATATCCTGAATATTGGCTAGAGACTGCAGACTTTTAATACCAGATATCCCCCATCACTGGCACTGCAACTCAGTATATTTGATGTGCCATATTTAATTTTCCATGCTTTTTAAAATGATGTTTGAGTTGCAATGTTGTGTAGAGAGGCTACTGACTTGTCAACCTCGTTATACTGTGCTTCAGTGACTACTTCCCAAACATTAATTACGTTTCACAAAGACTATGTCTATTGTTTTTAGTTTTTTTTCCCCTTAAACTATGAACTTTTAATTGCTTTAAAAATTAAATGCAGCCAATTAGTGTTTATAATATTCTCTTGATTAAACACAGTTGGAGGTCCAGGCTATGTAGTATATGAAACACTGACAGCATTGCCAAAAGATAACCCACACCCAGTTCATTTTTTGTGACAAGGAGTTTGTAAATGATTACATCTCATGCCACATTTGTCAACCTATGTGTATTCTGATGTCAAGATACCTTACAGATATAAATGACTACTTACCTCTAAGTATAGTGGATGTCACCCATGTGTTAGTCACAGTTGCTCATGAGTAAACGCTTTAAGGTGACACTGCATCAAAGAAAGTTATAGTAGGCCTAGAGGGTGATTCAGGGGGCTTCCCAGGTGGCTCAGTGGTAAAGTATCCACCTGCCAATGCAGGAGCCGCAGAAGATTCAAGTTCGATCCCTGGGTTGGGAAGATCCCCTGGAGGAGAAAATGGAAACCCACTCCAGTTTTCTCCTGGAAAATCTGATAGACAGGAGAAGCCTGGTGGGCAACAGTCCATGGGGTCAAAAGAATCTGACACAAATGAGCCATTGAACCTGCACAAGAGGTCTGTGTCTTGGTGATAGTGGTATTTTTATAAATTCTGTATGATTGCATAACCAGATGCCCAGCTTAATGAAATATTATGCTTTGTACCACTTCCAAGGAATGAGAATTTGGTAAACTATATTTAGTGTAAAACTTCAAAGAGTATTGTCTTTCTTTGGATATTCAGAAGGTGCCTACCTCCAGTTGAGACTCTTCTTCAGGGTCACCATTAGAATTGTCTATTACAGTACTGGCTAAAGCTTCAATCAATAGAGATTTCTTGACAGAATGCCAGAACACAGAGAGTTGACTGTAATTCACATGCTTTCTTGAAGACAAAAGGGTCAGAGTCAGTTAGTGTGGGCCTTAAATATTTGAAACAGACACCAAATGAGACTCAGTGGAAAAAAAATAGTAGAAATACAAATTCCTTCTCAGTAACTTGAGGCCAGTATCTTCTTCAGGACTCTTACAGCTTTGGCAGAGGGGGAAAAGAACTCTACCTTTGTGTCACTGAATCCTGTTAGAGGAATTTTATATAAGCACACGAGTACTACAGTTTATGTGCTGCGCTGCGCTTAGTCGCTCAGTCATGTCCAAACTCTTTGCGACCCCATGGACTGTAGCCCACCAGGCTCCCCTGTCCATGGGGATTCTCCAGGCAAGAATACTGGAGTGGGTTGTCATGCCCTCCTTCATGGGATCTTCCTAACACAAAGATCGAACCCAGGTCTCCTGCACTGCAGGCATCTTTACCGGCTGAGCCACCAGGGAAGCCCAAGAATACTGGAGTGGGTAGTCTATCCCTTCTCCAGGGGAACTTCCTGACCCAGGAATCAAACTGGGGTCTCCTGCCTTGCAGGCGGATTCTTTACCAGCTGTAGGAAGGTCCAAATTCTTAATCTTATTCAGCAGTATTAATTCATATGTTCAAGCAACCAGGGATATAACACTGAGTTCCTTTGAGGCTGTAGAAGGGAAAGTTTTATCACTGTTAGTTTCTATCTAGAGATGAACTCAATTCTCCTCACTTAGCCATGGAAGACATTCCATGAAGATTCACGCCAGTCCTGTCTCTGTCCTAAGGCTTAAAGAATCATGTCTGGCTAAAAGGCAGCCCTGTAAATTCGGTGGTTGCTGGAATACTTTGCCTTTAGAGGCACAAAGGAAAAGACTCTAGTCACAGGACAGCTCCTTTAATGGTCTACCATGTGACTAAATTTCAAAACTAGAAATTAGTACCTTTAGTCAAAGATGCTGAATTTTGAAATGGCCTCTGGAAAAGCTAACTTCTACTAGGGATAAACCATTTAGGTCTGATTAGTCATTAATCACTTTGAATAAGCTGTTGACAGGTAACATCTGGAAAAGCAATGAAAGATGCCAGAAAGGGATATGCAGACAGATCAAGTAACCTTTGGTGAAAGAGAGGAAAGAGTGATATATTTAGAGTGGGAATGCAGGAAAGGTGCTGTAGTAGGATCCTTTATTCAGTCTACGAGCAGCAACAAGCCACTGGAGTTCTGAAGAAGCCAGAGGAAGGGATTGTGGGTGTGGCTGTGAGTGTAGGAGTGGGTGTGCAGGGACTATACAAGACTGAGAGAGAGAAACTTTACCAATTGAATTCTGTAAGAATTTGGTAAATTATTATTGCAGAGCATTTTTATTCTTTAATTTTTAATATTGGAAATCCCTTCCTTTTCTTAATGTGATTTTATGACTCTGTAAAATCTTTATATAACTTCTTGCATACATTGTCCCCCTGCCAAAATTTTGCTCCATTTTAAGCAGTCTGATTGCGTGAGGGCTTGTGCGTTGTTCACGTTTAGGTTGGTGACTTATTCAACCAAATCTACTTATTCATGATTCATGAAATGAGATGTTTATAATGTGTATATTTTAAGCAGTATGTTAGACATTTTACTTGCTTCTGAGATACATGGAATTAAGTAAGCTACCAAATCTCTCTAGACCTCCATTTTCACACTTGTATTAGGAAGAGTGAGATGATGATGATATTAATGACAATGATGATGGCAGCCACCAATAAGGAATGAATCATTACTGTGTTCCCCACACTAGAATAGGTACGTCACATATATTATTTTAAGATTGTATATGATATTCTTTTTCTCATTATACTATTAGAATGTGTTCATTATAAGAAAAAAATAAGACAATAGAAAGAAAATAGTCAAAACTTGCCTTAGTGCTATCATCTAGTAATCAACATAAGTATTCTATCACCTATCCATTGTTGATACTTTGATGATGTGCATATTCTTATTTTTTTTTTGCTACCAAACACATCCAGCATATGTTTTTGTTAATTCTCACATCAAAATTGCAAGGTAGATATTATTATTCTAATTTTATAGATGAGCAAACATGAAGTTAAGGGAATAGAAGAGCTGATAATAGAACCCAGGTCTGTCTGACTTAAGACCTTTTTCCAATATACTTCTTCTCATTCTTTTATAATAGAGGTATTTGAGGATACATCCTCCTCCCTTTAGCCAACGTCTGCACTTACACTGAACTGCCAAATATGTCATTTCTTCCCCTATACAAAACAACTTGCCAGTAAGGTGTCATCTTCACGTTAAGACAAGATTTACCAAATAAAAATGATTGACTATACAGTTAGGGAACCGAGTCATCCAAAGTGATAGTGATATTTCTGGAAAAGTCCTCTGCCTCACCCATGAACCCCTTTACCTCTTCGCTTAAACAGAAATTATTTTTCCTGAGAGTTTCTATTAAAATGATAGCAAAGGTTGTTGTAGCTGATGAAGTGAAATGTTCTTATTCTTAAAAATCTACAGAAATGTCTTCTTCAGATATTCCACAGTGCCTTGTTCTCTAGCATCTTCCTTCCCTGTTAGAGAAGTAGTCTCCCTTGCAATGATTCTTTGTGTCAAACTAAGGTCTATTTAGAGGTTTGCAACTAATAATATTTTTGCAACCCCCAAGGGCAAAAATATTATTCTGCATAGGAGCCTTTAGCTACTTTTGCCCTATGCTTTTAGTATTCTTGGTTGTGTCCTGGTTTAAATTCTTATTTTCTTTTCTGGAAGTGACTTTCATTTTCTGAAATGATAAATCCCCATTCTCTAGCCAGAGATAAAGCTTAGGCTCAGTTATATCCCCACTTCCCTTGAACTGATGGCGAATCCAGATGACAACCTAGAGCCCTTCTCCACAGTGGAGAATCTGGATAATCTGTACCCACAAATGGGTCAAGCATATTGCATTCAGTATTCCGTCAAGTCATGCCAAGGCCATGCTTGCACAGGTTTAGTTTTCAAAAGAATGGGCTAGGAGGTTGTGTATTTCCTGGCATGGAGTATACCTCTTAGTGAAATGAAAGACACTTTGCAGACCAAAAACTGGCATGAAACATACCTTTGATTTCATCGGCAAGCATGCCATATGTCACAGAATTCTACTGCTTCCTGTTATTTCATCTGAGAGCGCCTTTCCTGCACATGGCTCTGAGTTGCAGTTAAGGAAAATGGATAGTGCAGTTAATTGATGTAAATAACTTGAATTCATTTGGGCCTAAGGTAGTTATTTGCCAAATTAATAGTATGCTGAGTTTGATACTCTTTATGGGAGGTAGCATGTTACAGTGAAAAGAGCAGCAGACTAGCAATAATGAAACCTGGGTTCTCATCCAAAGTTTGCTACTACTGCCTTGCTGTGTTTTGCAAATATTTGAGGCTCTGTTTTCTCATGCAAAAGTGGGAGTAATAACATCCTGGCAAAGGACTATGTCAGATGGGCGTCAGTGTATAAATTGTAACGCTGTATGTGAGATTTAAAAGTTGAAAATGTCTAAAGTACTTTGCAAAATGCAAAATACTCTTTATATATACCTTCTAATGAATGGCTGAGTAGCCATACATTTATATGAACATCGATTGAAAAAGCAGAAAGGTCAGTAAATATTTCATGTTTTATACACAAAACTTGTCATTGCTAATATTCTGATGAAAAGGTAATATATCCTCAATGTAGAGAACAGGGAAAATAGAAAGAAAATAAAAATCACACAATACAATACAGAGATAATTGTCATTAGTGTTTTGATGTATTTCCTTTCAGTTTTTAATTTTTTAAAAAAATAATTGGTAATAAACCTCTATGTATGAGGGGTACTGCTTTTCTGGTTAAAAATTAATAGAACTTAATTATAAGAAATTAATAAAAAGTTCTCTGTAATCAAGCCCTTTTCCCATGAAACTAGATTTAATAATTTTTCACAATTAATTTCCATTTTGTATCTTATTTTTTTCATGTAGCATTATATTCTAGGGTTTTCCCAAATCATTAAAAATTCTCTGAAGCTTTTTAGTATCTAAAATTTTAAACTTATGTGTAAGTAGAGAGCATGATTGACTGAACCCAGCATTTAGCCATCAGATAACTTCATTAATTTTCAGCTCATGAACAGTCTTGCTTTATTTACACCTGACTCATGTGCCTCTCTTGCCTCACTAGATTTTTTTGAAGTAAGTCCAAGATATCATATCATTTTATCCATAAAACTTTAGCAGATGGCAATAAGATACGAAGACGCATCCTTAACCTAATTACACCATATTGCACCTTAAAAATAGACAAAAGTAAAGTGAAGTCTCTCAGTCGTGTCCAACTCCTTGTGACCCCACAGACTGTAGCTTACAGGGCTCCTCCGTCCATGGGATTTTCCAGGCAAGAGTACTGGAGTGGGTTGCCATTTTCTTCTCCAGAGGATCTTCCTGACCCAGGGATCGAGCCCAGGTCGCCCGTGTTGTAGGCAAACGCTTTACCTTAAAAAGAGACAAACAATAAATCTTTAATATAATCAGATATGGTGTACATTTTCAGATTTCTGGGACTATTTCATAAATACATGTATAGTTTTTTTCATTTCTTTATTCTCATGAGAATCCAAATAAGATGTGCACATGAGAATTTATAGCTTTGTGTCTTAAATCTTTTTCAATTCCTATATTTCCCTTCCCACTATTAATTTTTTCTTTGCAATTTATGTGTTGAGGAAAACTGATCATTTCTCACTCTCTTGATTTTGCTGTTTACATTCCTATTGCATTATGTGATAGGTTTCTCTGCCTCTAGTACTTTCTATAAACTGGATGTTAGATTTAGACTCCCACTGGTTAATAGAAATATAATGCAGAATACATATGTAGTTTTTAAATTCTGGAAGCCATGCTGAAAAAGGGAAAAATAGGTGAAATTAATTTTTAAAATATATTTTATTTAACCCAGTATACCCAACTGTTTTCACATCCATGTACAATCCATGTAAAATTATTCAGGTCAGTTCAGTCACTCAGTCGTGTCTGACTCTTTGCGACCCCATGAACTGCAGTATGCCACACCTCCCTGTCCATCACCAACTCCCGGAATTTACCCAAACCCATGTCCATTGAGTCGGTGATGCCATCCAACCATCTCATCCTCTGTTGTCCCCTTCTCCTCCCGCCTTCAATCTTTCCCAGCATCAGGGTCTTTTCAAATGAGTCAAATTATTAATGAGTTGTTTAAAATGGTTTTTCTTATAGTAAGCCTTTGAAATACTAAGCAAAAAAGCTACAAACCTCTAATGTATGTAGCATTTTTATAAAGTCCTGCCATTAAAATATCAGGATTTGGGCTAGATTTCTAGCTATGGCTTAGTAAGAATCTATAAAACCACTCCTTAAGAAACGACTATAAACTATGAAGCGCTACAAGTTGACAGAAACAACCTTTGAGGCACCCTGGAAATTAACCAAAAGCCTCCAGCATCCAAAAGGCACCTATACTTGAGTAAACTATTGGACTCTGAGTAATAATAATGGGACTCTGGTGTTTTGCCTTGGGCATGCTCATGTGCCACACGTACTCTTCCCCACTTCTGTACACATACACATGTGCACGCATTTGCACACAAGCACACACACATAGATCGGTCAATGCCCATGTTGGGCAGGCTATACCATAGTGGGCTGGTTCACTTAATATGGAGAGATGTACAATGCCCACGTCCAGGGAAATTGTTGGTAGAAGTGATACTCTCAGTGGAGTTGAGCCAGTGGGGAGGGTCAACAGTTCTCCTAATGTGAGATTGTGATAAGCATATTTCAGTCTGAGATTGTGCACATGTACAGCGTGCAGTGGACACTTGAGAGAGCTTAGACCAGTTCTGTTCATTAACCCTGAAGCAGTGCACAGAGGAAATACAAAAGGCCCAATGGAAAATGAAAGCTTTGGCAAAGTTGAAAATGGCATGAGCTTTGATTGTGCTCTTTCCCACACACAGATCCATTGACAGAAGATAGAAAGAACCCTTATAGGTTTGAGGTGGTTGAGGACAACCTCTGTACAGTTTCTGACTGACCACAAAGGTACAGGAACACAGAATTTACCCTTAGGAAACCAAGCTTAAAAAAAGAAGATAGCAAAAATACTAATCAGAGAAATCAGCAGCCATACATCATTGGGGGATGTATTTCTCAGATTTAGCCTGGGCAGATTACTAAATAAATTTTAAAAATCTGTAGTAGTTAATTTCAGGGGGAAAAAAATCAGAATCCAGAGTTGTTATGTTTCCCAAAATGTCCAGATTTTAGCAAAAAATTATCAAATATCCAAAGAAAAAAATCAATCAACATAAACTGTGTCTGAATATCTCCAGATGTTGTAATTAACAGACAAGACTTCAAAGACTTTTGAATATGTTCAAAGAGGAAAAGGAAACCATGAATAAAGACTTCATGGAACATGACAAAAATGAACAAACTCGTGATTTTCAAGAAGGAAATAAAAATATAAGAAGAACCAAATAGAAATAATTAAAATGAAAAATCCACTAGAGGGACTCAACAGCAGATTTAAGATGGCAATGGAAACAATCAGTTAACTTGAAGATTGAGCTATAGAAATTGTCTAATCTGAAGAACAGAGAGAAAAAATATCAAAGAAAAATGAACAGAGCCTCAGGGACATGAAGGGTAACATCAAGAATACAAAAAAAAAAATACCAACATATACATAATATTAATACCAGAAGGAAGGTGGAAAAGAAAGTGGCAGCAGAATATGCTTAACAAAAATATTTGCAAATTTAACACAAGGACTATATTCAGAAATAAAAAGGCCATAAAAGACATACATGCTCCAAGATGGATGAACAGGGGCACAGGGGCATTATGAAAGAAGTCAGATGCAGAAAGACCACATATTGTGTGATTCCATTTATAGAAAATATCCAGAATAGGCAAATCTATAGACAGAAATTATATTAGTAGTTGTCAAGTGCTGTGGGGAGGTTGAATTGGAAATGAATGCTTAATGGATTTAAGGATTATTTTCAGGATGGTGAAAATGTTTAAAAGTGGATGGTAGTCATGGCTTCACAACTGTATAAATGTACCCCAAATCATTGAATTTCACATTTGAAGTGGTTCATTGTATATATCTAAATAAAGCAGTTTAAAAAGAAATAGTAAACAAACAACAAAAAACAAACAAAAAGATCAGTAATATTGGCTCCCTGAATATTATGTTTTCAAAACAATAGATAACCTAGGATTGATACATTTACAGTTATGAATGTTATTAATTAATAACCGTGACTATAAATTGTTTTGCAATTTACATGGGGCTTTCACATGTTATATTTTATTGGAGTCATTTCCCAGCACTCTGGGGGAAGGTGTTTAGCCTTTATTATGCAAAAGGAGGGACTTTCCTGGTGGCTCAGAGGATAAAGCATCTGCCTGCAATGCAGAAGACCTGGGTTCAATCCCTGGGTTAGGAAGAGCCCCTGGAGAAGGAAATGGCAACCCACTCCAGTATTCTTGCCTGGAGAATCCCATGGACAGAGGAGCCTGGAAAGCTACAGTCCACGGGGTCGCAAAGAGTCGGACACGACTGAGCAACTTCACTTTCTTTCTTTCTATGCAAAAGGAGAAGAGTTAGATGATTTCTCCAATGCCATATAGTAAGTGACAAACTCTGACTTTCTGACTCCAAGTTCACTGCCATTCCTACTCTATCAACCCTACTCTCTGTGGCAGCAACCGAATTGTAATTATTAATGCATTGTATTACTCCCTGTAGATAAATATGGAAACTTAAATATTAGAAGACGGGATCACAAAGGTGAAAATCACAGCTCAATCTGTGCTATGTTCTTACTGAGCATTTATTGGTAGGAAGGCTGAGGAAGTCTAATAAATTTGCAGCTTGTGACCTGGAATGGTGCAGAAATCTGTATCAAATTGATCACACAATGACCCAGCAACACCGCTCTTCTTCTAGCCCTCTTTCATGTGGGTGTCTAGTAAAGGCAAAATGTAGTAAGCAACAGAAATTGTGTTGATTTATACCCAATAACATGTTTGCAGAAATAAAGTGAAGTTGCTCAGTCATGTCTGACTCTTGCGACCCCATGGATGGTAGCCTGTCAGGCTCCTCCACCCATGGGATTTTCTGGGCAAGAGTGCTGGAGTGGGTTGCCATTTCCTTCTCGAGGGGATCTTCCCAACCAAGGGATTGAACCCGGGTCTCCTGAACTGCAGACAGACTCTTTACTGTCTGAGCCACCAGGGAAGCCTCCATGTTTGCAGAACAGCCATGTTTTTATAGTTTTACTGGTTTCACTCTTGGCATTGTAGGCTGCTTCCACTTACATCTAAATTGCTCTTTTCCTGGACATTTTCTTATACCATCCTGGTCCATGAAGCTTATTCCCTTTGTTTGTAGGTAATACCTTACAGGTGCTCTACAGAGTCTAGAAGCCACTTTGTCTCCTTATAAGCTGCAAACTAAAATCTTGCCTAAGTTTCTCACTCATTTCTAGCACCTTCCTCTGAATCTTTTTCTCACTCATTTCTAGCACCTTCCTCTGAATCTTATTTCAAAGAATCTGTGACCCTCATAACAAAGAGGTTAAGAGTACAGGCTCTAGAGCTGGACATTTTGGATTTGAATTCTAGCTCCATTAGCTGTGTGATTTTGATGAAATTACTTAACCTTTCAGTGCTTCTGTTTTTTAGTCTGTAAATGAGGAAAGCATATCTTATGAAATTTTTGAGGATTAAGTGCAATCATGGATGTAAATTGCCTAAAATAGTGCCTGGATCATCTTTTTGGTCCTTTTACTTCTGATGATAATAATAATGATAATGAGGAGAAGGAGAAGAAGAAAGACAAGAATGACTATTTAAGCAAGCTGACAACTTGAACTTATACTAGGGGCTTGCCTCTGGTACTTGTTTTTTTGTTTTTGTTTTTAATTTGATGTGCTAACCATAACAGCCCTGTGAGGCTCATAGGATTAATGATATTAGGTATTTTCCACACTTTACAGAAGAGAAATGGTGGCATGCTACTTTGTCATAAAGCTGGGTCTGGAACATACATTTTAGGATTCTCTCATAGGGCTCTTTCTATTATAGCCTGCTGCCTTTGAAATGGTTAGCATTTGTCCAAAGGAGCAAAATACTTGGTGTAAACCTCAGCAATTATTATTAACCCCTGTATCCACCTCTACAATTAAGTCACTAAAGCATCTACATGTTTGTAGCATATGTTATGTTAATTGGAGTAGCTCCTTTTCCACAAAATACTTAACATAGTTGAAAATGAAGTTCAAGTAGTGAGCAATGAAAATGTTTCTGTTCCCAATTGTTTTACATGAAACTTGAGAGAGTTACTGATAAAATGCAAATTTCAGTGAACTAATGGATAGCAATAGAAAGCTATGATTAATATTTTCTATTGGCAAACTATGAAAGAAATTGATATCTCTGGTTGTTTAATATCACATTTAAAGCCTATTACTTTTCAAGATACTGTATTAAATGTGATGTTACATTTTGGATAAGTGTGTTAATGCTAAAATTACTATGAAATTTACAGAACCCCAGTGGATTTCATTGTAAGAAAAATGAATTGAATATGATTGTTTACTAGGGGAAATAGGCAGCTATTGTTCTTCTCCAAAGAGTAAAAAGGCTTTTATACATTGTTACCTTCAATTTTTTTGAAGATTGTTCCCCGTATTAAGTGTTTAGCTGATTTACATAATCTACCACAAAGGATATTGAGAAGTTATAAGAGAAAGACAATTTGAAATTACTTTAGGTAGTTGCTGGAGTTCAGAAGAGATGGTGTGCTGGAGATAGATGTCAGTACAACTCAGAGATGTATTATTATTTTCAAATTACCCGGGTATAGAAGTATGCTAAGTTCCATTCAGTTCAGTCACTCAGTCATGTCTGACTCTTTGCAACCCCATGAACCACACCACACCAGGCCTCCCTGTCCATTACCAACTCCCAGAGTCCACCCAAACCCATGTCCACTGAGTCAGTGATGCCATCCAACCATATCTTCCTCTGTCGTCCCCTTCTCCTCCTGCCCTCAATCTTTCCCAGCATCAGGGTCTTTTCAAATGAGTCAGCTCTTTGCATCAAGTGACCAAAGTATTGGAGTTTCAGCTTCAACATTCGTCCTTCCAATGAACACCCAGGACTGATCTCCTTTAGGATGGACTAGTTGGATCTCCTTGCAGTCCAAGGGACTCTCAAGAGTCGTCTCCAACACCACAGTTCAAAAGCATCAATTCTTCGGCATTCAGCTTTCTTCACAGTCCAACTCTCACATCCATACATGACTACTGGAAAAACCATAGCCTTGACTAGACAGACCTTTGTTGACAAAGTAATGTCTCTGCTTTTGAATATGCTGTCTAGGTTGGTCATAACTTTTCCTCCAAGGAGTAAGCGTCTGTTGATTTCATGGCTGCAATCACCATCTGCAGTGATTTTGGAGCCTCCCAAAATAAAGTCAGCCACTGTTTCCACTGTTTCCCCATCTGTTTGCCATGAAGTGATGGGATTGGATGCCATGATCTTAGTTTTTTGAATGTTGAGCTTTAAGCCAACTTTTTCACTCTCTTCTTTCACTTTCAAGAGGCTCTTTAATTCTTCTTTACTTTCTGCCATAAGGGTGGTGTCATCTGCATATCTGAGGTTATTGATATTTCTCCTGGCAATCTTGATTCCAGCTTGTGCTTCTTCCAGCCCAGCGTTTCTCATGATGTACTCTGGATATAAGTTAAATAAGCAGGGTGACAATATACACCCTTGACATGCTCCTTTTCGTATTTGGAACCAGTCTGTTGTTCCATGTCCAGTTCTAACTGTTGCTTCCTGACCTGCATATAGGTTTCTCAAGAGGCAGGTCAGGTGGTCTGGTATACCCATCTCTTTCAGAATTTTCCACAGTTTATTGTGATCCACACAGCCAAAGGCTTAGGCATAGTCAATAAAGCAGAAATAGATGTTTTTCTGGAACTCTTGCTTTTTCGATGATCTAGCAGATGTTGGCAATTTTGATCTCTGGATCGTCTGCCATTTCTAAAAATAGTTTAGAAGTAGTTATACACAATTTAAAAAAAATCCTGCTCATTGAATGTGAAATATGAACCAGAGATTCTGGGCCCTCATTTGGGCATGAAGTAAGTTGTTGCCATTTATCTAACAGGATATTATGAAATACTCAATAAATCTTTAAAGCTATGACATATATTGTTCCAATTCCCAAGAACTTTGACCGTATATCTGTATCTGTGAGTTTTGGAGTCCACATTTCCTAAGTAGCAATGGAGAGTATAAAATGAAAGTAAGTGTCCAAAATAATTGGTCTAAAATTCTTGATTTTTTCTTTTAAAATCATTTTCCACGTTAGAGGGTTTTTGTAGAGCCTGGAAGCAACATCACCTTTTCCATTCTCTCTCCCTGCTTGCCTCATGTGATCTAGCATCCGTATCCATAAAAATGTTTAGAGTTTTTATCCAAAAATATCGAGAACAAATAGATACAAGAAGCTGGGGAGGGGGGCAGGAAACATAGCCTATACAGGAAGAGATGTGAGATTAATTAATCGTCACTATTTAGTTGTGGAATTAAATGACTTTCATTTTTCTCTTTCAAAATGGCCTAAAGCGCCTGCTGGGGTGCTATAAGGAAATCCACTGCAGCTGTTCTCACAACTGAGTCAAATCAGTTGTTTTGGAGGAATATTTTTCCAGAAGGGACCTTTCATGCTCCCATTTTTAGATTTTGAAAGCACTAATAAAACAGTTAGGTTAAACAAGCTCATGTAAACCAATACAAGTAGACAGAATTTCATTTCAACTCTTGAGTGCTATCTCTGATATAACAGAATATCTGTGTACCACAAAAGCAGTCTACTTCTACAGGTATCATTTCCTGGATAAGGAGACCCATATGCAGTACATAAAATTCTCAGCCTGTCTCCTGAAAAATGATGATTTGCTTCTCTTTTTATTTACTAGAATGTTATGACAGTATCCATGAAACCCCATAATACTTGGCCAGTTTCGTTACAAAAGCCATATGATATCATCATACACACATTGATAGGTATTTTTTTAAAACATAATCTAATTCCATCAAACTCGAACTTATTTGGTATATAAGTAAATGAAGTCAATCAAACAGTTGGAGTGTAATTAGATACTAACAAATTGCTTTCAGAAAGACTCTTACCTTTATCAAGTTTGTCATATTTTTCTAAAACATCTAAAGCAACTGATTTCTGTGCAGCCACTGATCTGCTTTCTTCTTAGTATAATGTTCCTTCATGTAAAAAGGGGAAAAATAAAAAGGGCAAACAGCAAACTATGAAAGATAGTTTCAGCAAATATTATAAAGGCTTAATTTATTTGCTTTATTATACCAATATAGTTTAATTTTTAAAAAAGTAAGGTTCCCAGTCGATAAAGACACAAAAACCATAAATAGTTCACAAGAGAGAAAACAAAACTAGAAAACCCATGCAGAGAAAATATCCAGCCTCACTAATAATCAAGGAAATGCAAATTAAAGGAAGAAGATCCTTTCATTTACTTATTTCAAATAAACATTAAAAAGAAATACTCAAAGTTGATCAGGGTACAGCTGAAGAAGAGTGTTCCCACACATTGCTGACAGCAGTGTAAATCATTACAGTCCTCCAAAGCCACAAAAATGTTCAAACCTTTTGGCTCATTAATTCAACTTCTTGGAATCTACCCTAAGGAAATAATAAAAAATATTGAAGATGTTCATATTATTTTTATATGCCTCCAGTTATAATACTTATAAATAGAAAGGGAAGAATATAAATACCCAATAATAGGGGAATGGGTGTGTAAATTATGATACATCCATACTATACTGCCATTAAAAATGATTGTTACACAAATTCTACAGAAAAATGCAAAAAACATTTACAGAGACGTAAAGAACATGAAAAAACATCTGTGTACATTAGGACTGTAAGGAAATGGGCCAGAGTGACAGCAGTAACTCTTACTTGGCTGGTAAGTTTATAGGGGAGCTTTCTCCCTCAAGCAATTATGCTACTTTTAAAGCTATTCTCACCCACCATGACAGTTCAGTACATAAGTGTTTGCTCAAGAAAAACAAAGAAAGGTGAGAAAAGAATCAGCCGAGAGTTCACATTCATTTCCTAAGTCCAGTGTTTTCCGAATCAGTCAATCTGCATTAAAATAAAAGGTCATTATTAAAGACAAATTATTGTAATAATTACAAAGAGTACTATCCCCCTTTGCTAGGTGTTCTCCAGGTACTTGGTACTCTCATTTCCTCTTGTCTGGTGTGCTAAGAAGACCTGTTTTCCTTGGGTAACGTGCTTTGTTTTTTCTCTAGAGTGGAGTGAGCCTTTTTAGTGAAAGCCCAAACTTGTAAACAGTTCCTACGAGTAGGATAGATCTGTTTTCCAGTATGAGAGGTCAGCCATATGTTAAAGAACAAAATATGGAAAGAAAATAACAGAACAGATAAAAAGGAAGGGAGGTTATGCTCAACACATAGATGTATACACAGACCCATGGATTCAAACGCAATAGTTTACTTACACTACCCTATAGTAGACTGGAATGAGTGTGAAGGGTTGGGAAAAGGGGCAGGAAAGGAAGAAAAGGGAGCTGAGGGGAGGGGAATGCAAAGTTGGCTTTGAATATACCCACCATTTTTTGGGTCAGTCGATCTAAACTTCCCTTCAACTTCATATACAGTCATGGGATTTTAGAGTTGGAGGAGCTCTTTGAGATAATCTAATCTCCTATGACCTTGAGATAAACTAAAGGCTCCAAGAGAGGGGAAGGTTGTGTACCTTAGGCCACTCTTCCCGGTATTCTTCTGAAAGACAAAGTAGAACAGTGATGGGGTGTGGTCTTTGGAGACAGATTGTATGAATTGAAATCTCAGCTGTACTGCTAGTTACTAGCTGTGTGACCTTGGGCAAGTCACCTAACTGCTCTGTTCCTTGGTTTTCTTTATAGAATGGCTATAAAAATAATGCCTACCTCATAAAGTGCTGTAAGAATGAAAAGATTTAATATGTGAAAAGCATTTAGGACAGTGACTGGTAGGCATGATACCTGCTGTGAGGTAGTTACTGCTGTGGCTGCTGCTGCTTCGTTGTGGTTGTGATAATCCTACCATTGCAAGGCCAGTAATTTCCCTACACCAAGTTGTCTCTCCCTAGCCTTATGATGACTAAAGAAATAAACATAGAACCTCCTTGGGTCTCCTCTGAAGTCACCTTGGAGTTTATCTTGTTAGCAAGTAGAAAGTGGAAAACACAAGGGTAAACCACAGGTGGTGACATTTGAATTTATACTATGCGATCTATCAGGATGAATCTTCTGCAGTAGGAAAGATAATTGACTTCTTTTTTGTTTAGTCTGTTACATAGGAGCATGTGTTTTACCTACACAATTGCTTTTTTTTTATTATTCATCAAAATAATCGAGAAATTAAAAATTATTTTGGTGTGTATTGCATTATATGTACATTTGGTTTTTCTGTGAGTTGACAATATCATCATCATGTCTAAATGACATTGGCTTGTCAGTGGCCCTCCAGGATGCCATGTTGAGCACTGAATGAAAAAGTCAATTAAGCAAATATGAGCATTTTCTTTACCATGGCATTTTTAGAACAGCATCTTTTCAGATGTATTGTGTTTTCAAACTTTGTTACATTTAAAATATTAATATTTTTCTTAATGTTTTATCACTTTTTATTTTCAAAAGGTAAACTAGTTGTGAGTAATGTCAAGCTCTGTCTCTCAAGACCTGCGTAAATCTCTATTATATACTTTCACAGCTCTAGGCACACTGTTATATATGCCTCCATATCATGTGTCTAAAGAGAACTAGAATGTATTTTCTGCCATCTGGGTCCACTGATATAAATTTTAAGATAAGAAATTGTGGTTGAGGGTTAGGGAGCAGGGAAGGATTATTTTCTCTCTCTCTCTTTTTTTTAACCAATTTGTGGTGTAAGATTGTTTTCAGGCTATACTCAATGATTTTAGCTGTGAATAGCTGTGATGAGAACATTAAGAATGGTTCAAAATGGATATAGGCATCTCTCACTCTCTCTCCTCATCTCATTTTCGTGTTGCAAATACATATACTGAGGGAAAGAAGAATGTCTTAATTTCTATATGTAAAAATAGAGGAGATTTTAACATGATAAATCATAGTAACCAAAGTACAGTGTTAGGCATTAGAAGTGAAATGGTTTTCATTTTTAAATTGACAGGTTTGAGTGATGTAAGTTTATAACCAACTGAGACTTAACAGGGAGTATTATTTTGACCATATCTCTGCTATGTTAATCCCAGGCAGAGTGAACCAAAGGCTTCACTGAAAAAGCAAGTAAGAGTTGGGAAGTGTGTTTAGAAAGTAGAACAATACCTATTTATCTCCATATTATGACATTTTATTAAACATTTTATTATTTTTTTAATTATAAGATTATTTGATATTTTTCCATTATCAATGACCTTATATGGAAAATAGCTCTCCACCCCTGCTCAGTAAACTTACAGTCTTTAATAAACAAAGAACTGTATGTGTTAGTTAAAATGAAGTGAAATAAATGTTACTAATGTCTCCTTTTCTGGGTGAAAGTCCAATCTTCAGCTGCAATGATGCATCTCAGAAGTCTGTTATTGTTACATTTCTCACCGTGCACTGTTTGTAGCTAAATCAAGGGGCTTCTCTGGTGGCTCAGACAGTAAGGAATCTGCCTGTAAAGCAGAAGACCCAGGATTTGATCAGGAAGATCCCCTGGAGAAGGGAACAGCAACCCACTTCAGGATTCTTGCCTAGAAAATTCCATGGGCAGAGGAACCTGGCAGACTACAGTCCGTGGAGCAGCAAAGAGTCAGACATGACTGAGCAACTAACATTTTCACTTTCACTTTCAAGGCCTAAAATCCAGACAACTGCCTACCTTCTGAAGAACATGCTATGGGAACTTGAAAAGAAAGAGATTAAAATTGCCCTTAGATGCTCATTGGAATTTCAGTGGTTGTAATGATGGTGGTGGTGGTGGTGAACAAATAAGCAGTCCTTTCCCAATACCTTCATGTTTAATGCTTAGATAGTACTTTGGTTTGTTTTTTGTGAGTTATTCTATTCTACTTTGCAGTAGAGTTGTTTGTTATCACTTATATTACAACTGTGAGTTCCTTGGGTGCAGAGACTATGGCCTGTTCATTTCTACATTTTCTCTAGCCCCTTCTGTAAGTCTTGACATTGGTTTGTTTAAATCATTTAGCAGATATTGATCAAATGTGTACTATATGCAAGGCACTGTGCTCATTTTAGGAATATGGAAATGAATAGAACAGATAAAAATATCCACTTTCATGGAGGTTATATTTTCGATCGGAGAGACATGTGGCAGACAATAAACAAATAAAATATACAGTATACCATTTAGTGACAAGTTCTATGAAAGACAGGAAGGAGGACGAGAAATGACATTTTTTAGTGGTTTACAGTGAGAGGTTGCAAAGGCCCTGAGGTGGAATTGTGCCTGGTATTTTCGGAAACAGCAAGGAGGCTAATATCGGGTTGGCTAAAAACTTCATTTGGGTTTTTCCATAACACCTTATGAAAACCCAAACAAGCTTTTTGGCCAACCCAGTACATCTGGAGTGGGTGACATAGGAAGAAATATCAGAGGATGAGTTTGGAGAGGTTAGGGTGGGGAGAGGTGGACATTGTAGGAGTCCACCTAGGTCATTGTAAGAATGTCAGCTTTTATTTTAAAGGACATGACTGAGTGACTGAACTGAACTGAAGGTGCCAATAATGCTTTTGAGCCAAAGGAGATGATATGACTTAGATTTAAAAGCTTCATTCTGGCTGGAGTGTGAGGAATGTGCTATAACGGAGCAATAGTGTAAACCAGGGGATCAATTAGGAGGCTTTGGCAATAATTCTGGTGTGGTATTGGGGAAGTAGAGGATGCCTTTGGATTCTGGATATATTTCAAAGGTAGTACCAACAGGATGAACTGATGGATTGTATGTGGAATGTGAAAGATGGGAATCAAGCATGACTTCAGAGTCTGTGGCTTGAGCAAACAAAATAATGAAGTTGCCTTTTACCAAGAAAGAGAAGACTATGAAAGAACGTGTGGGGAAGGGCTGGGAATCAGGAGCTCAGTTTTGAACTCAGTACATTTGAGATACCTTTTAGATATCTAAGTAGATACATTGAGAAAGCTGTTGGATACTCAAGTCTGTGGCACAGGGAAGAGACCTAGGCTGGAGCTGTGAATTGAGGATTTTAGATTCAGTATGTAAGAAGGCATGAACTTAGATTGTTGCTGAATCACCAGTATATATTCATTTATCTGCTTTCTCTCCAAGGATGCTCAGCTCTGATATCAATTCAAGCAAACAAGGTGCCTCCATAGACCACTTATGGAATTTGTAGGTTCAGGAGTTAAATAGTTTTTACTATGTTTGTGCCTAGAGTAGTGCTAAGTGGTATGGGGTATATAAATATGCATAAGACTCAGAGTCTGCCTTCAAGGATCTTAATATGTGGTTAAGGCCTCAACTAGTGAAACTGTTCATGCTATGAAACATTGTGTACCTTTGAATGCTCATCAGTCAATCTATCAGCTTTACAGAATGATTTCAATGTTCTTTTTGCTATACATGTGATAGAAATTCCCAAAAGTGAGATACTGTACGTGACAAAATAGCCACCATCCAGATGTCAGTAGATTTCTTTGAAAATGCATATAGTGAAGAGCTGAAGAAAAATCAGGGAGTCATTTTCACTGCAAAATAAAATCATGGCCTTGTTTGGTTTCAAGCTAAGTTTCTTTAACATTGTATGAAAGGGCCAAGTTGCAAAGTTGCAACAGTGCAGGAAAATGATGATAAAATAATATATAGAATGAAAATAAGCACATGTTTACAGGACTTAAAACTTTTCAGAAGGCTTTGGCATCTCAGATGGTGTTTGAGCTTCTCAAACCGCTCTGTGCTCAGTAAGGGGGATAATGCCTCTACTGGTCTTAAGAGCCTTATGACTCCTAGCTCAGCGTTCTGTGGGGAAGGGGATTTCTTTCAGTGATTTATCATGAAGTTTTAAGTTTCTATTTCTAAACCCGATTTAGATCCTGCTGTTTCTACACCAGTATACTCACTAGAAGTGCTGTTTATATCCTCTCGGTACTATGAAGAACAAAAATTTACCACCACCTAACTCATTAAAAATGCTCTGCAAGCCCGAGGCGCAGAAGCCACAATATGAACACAGAGAGCTCAGTCCCCCTTAAGGACACTTTATTTCAGGAGCCTCTCTAACTCAGATTCATTCTCTTCCTCGGAGCCCCTTTCTTAAATGCAATATTAAACCAGAGGCAAGAACGTGTTTTTTTCTGAATGTAGTTCTCTTACCAGTTTTCATTTCAAATGTAGGATGTGCTGGGTTAATATTTGTACTTCTGGCCGCTTTAAAATCTTATAATTTTTTTTTTAATCTGACCGCAGACTTTAACATTAAAAACATGCACACACCATAGAACAACACAGTCCTTTATTTGCATTCTGTTACAAATATTTTTGAAGGCTGTCTCTTTTTAACCTTAAGTATTTTCTGATACTGCTACCTCCAGCTTAATCCTAAATGCTTGATGAAGTATGCATGGAACATAGTGTTATTATTGCCCCAGGCTAGTTTCATGTCATACAGTTTGTCTTTGGCTCCCCTCCTTTGATAGTATTATCAGGACCAATTGTGAATCTGCCAGATGCCTTTTCTTGCAAAAGGACAAATCTAAGCAAGCTTGTGTTTTTCCATCCCTTTTTCAGGACTGCTTACACTAAAGGAGTTCCTCTTCCTTTTTTCATGAAACTGAGCTTGCTTCATCAGAGATGGAGCAAACAGACTGCAAACCCTACCAGCCTCTGTCAAAAGTCAAGCATGAAATGGACCTAGCTTATACCAGTTCTTCCGATGAGAGTGAAGATGGAAGAAAACCAAGACAGTCATACAACTCCAGAGAAACTCTGCATGAATATAACCAAGAGCTGAGGATGAATTACAATAGCCAGAGTAGGACGAGGAAAGAAGTCGAGAAATCTACCCAAGGTATGTTTTTATTGGATTTTTATAGCTAATATGATTTCTCACTAGGGAATGGGTTGTGTGCATAAACTTATGTTTTGGAAACAAATTTGCTGATGTTAATTGGTTAACAATTCGTACTTCTTACATATGCTTAGTGAATCTGTTTCACGTGCCAGTCCTAACTGTGGTTGTAGATTACATGTGCTTTTTACGGATTATGCATGAGTTTGCATGCAGCAATCCTCTTATCAGAGCATTCAAAATTTGCTTAATCCTACAAATAGCCATTTACAGACTGAAAGATAAATAATTTATAGTAAGATGAAAAGTAAACAGCTAAGTGCTTTTCAAGCCATTGCCTATGTGGGACGAAAGTCTCAAATAAATCTTCAGCATCTAAAAGAGCTGTAAAAAGGTTAGTGGAGACTACCAAGCAAAGGTCCAGAAAGTTTGTCGACAGAATGCTGAAACCTTGTGCAGCACAGTCCAAAGGGAAGGTAAGAATTGGTTGGAACCCTCTCTACCACAGCCATGATGTGGGGCATATCCTTTGGACAACCTAATTTCTCAATTGTGGATTGACAAGATAGTTTCTAATAAGTAGACAACAGGTAGATAGAAATATGATTTCCTTATATCTTTTCAGATGATAGAGAAGTGGTATTAGACCCCATTTTCACTTCATAGGAAAAAAAAAGAGATACTGATGTTGGTACTGATTACTTTTTTAAAAAGAAACAATAAGTCTGTGTGGAGATTTAAAAAAAAAATGATTTGGTTATCTAGATCAATGGTTCTCAAAGCATGGACCCTGGTCCACCAGCAGCAGAATCACCTACTGACTTGTTAGAAATGCAAATTCTCAGGGACCACCACAGACCATGTAAAATTCATACAAATGAAAATTGCTTTATTGGAATCTTACATTAGAAAAATTTTAAATTGAACCAAAATTTGAGATATTCATACCAACATTTAGATATACACTAAATATTTATTTTAACTATGTTACTAATGTTTTCAGTTCAGTTCAGTCACTCAGTCGTGTCCGACTCTTTGCGACCCCATGGACTGCAGCACGCCAGGGCTCCCTGTCCATCACCAACTCCCGGAGTTCACTCAAACTCATGTCCATTGAGTCGGTGATGCCATTCAACCATCTCATCCTTTGTCATCCCCTTCTCCTCCTGCCTTTAATCTTTCCCAGCATCAGGGTCTTTTCAAATGGGTCAGCTCTTCTCATCAGGTGGCCAATGTATTGGAGTTTCAGCTTCAACATCAGTCCTTGCAATGAATATTCAGGACTGATTTCCTTTAGGATGGACTGGTTGGACCTCCTTGCAGTCCAAGGGACACTCTATGGACGGAGGTTTGTGACATTGTACAGGAGACAGGGAGCAAGACCATCCCCAAGAAAAAGAAATGCAGAAAAGCACTAATGTTTTAGCTCTTAACATACTTGGTGAAAGTTTTTTATCTGTGTTTTCAAGAACTTCATTTTAGTCTTCCCTATTTAGTCTGCTGAAGACTGCAACTTTGTTATAAGTATTTTTTTTTCTTCTGCATAACTGGACATTGGGAAATATTTTCATATGGGAATTTTTTGACTCTATTATACTTTAAGCAATGTGTAATTACATCAGTGTTTCTCTATAAGATTGTCTTTACAGAATATGAACTTATAATTGTGAGTTGTGGCTTATAGAATCAGTGTATAGTGTGCTTGACCTAATGTTATGAATTTAAATAAGAATGCACTTCTAGTGACAGTTTGTTCTAAAAATATAAGTGATTTTATATTGAGTCAGTATAAAGACCTAGCCAGATTTTGTCTGCATGCATTGTGCTCAAAATAAATTTTGAGATGAGAGAAAGTTTGTCTTCTAAAATGTCATCCTAATTTCTCTTTAATAGCCTATTATTATTCAATAAACTTTTATTGAGCACTTGCTATGTGTCAGGCTTCCAGTCAGATGGTTGGGATGTAGATGACCATGATAGTTTCTGCTTGTAGGAAACCCATAATGTTGTGGAGAAAATAGACATCTGACAAATCATTACACTTAAATGTAGCAGGTGCATTTACAGATAAATAAAGTGCTATGGAAGTACATGGGTGAATCAAGATCCATAGAAAAGTGATATTTGATCATTTTTTTTCACATTTGAATAAGAGTTTACCAGGAAAAGGACGAGGGCTTCCCAGGTGGTATGATGGTAAGAATTAGCCTGCTAATACGGGAGATGCAGGTTCGATCCTTGGATGGGGAAGATCCCCTGGAGGAAGAAATGGCAACCTACTCCAGTATTCTTGCCTGGGAAATCCAATGGACAGAGGAACCTGGTGGGTTACAGTCCATGGGGTCACAAAGAGTTGGACATGACTGAGTGACTGTACACATACACACACACACACACACACACACACACTCCCTCACTCAGGAAAAGGACATTCCAAGAGGGCAGATTCTTTTCCAGTGGATCTTCCCCACCCAGGAATCGATTTCAGGTTTCCTGCATTGCAGGCAGATTCTTTACCAACTGAGCTATCAGGGAAGCCCAGAGGGTAGGTTAGCAGGTGCAAAAGCATAAAACTGTGAAAAGGCTTAGCATGATGAAAATTTCAATATGAAAATTGGTGCATTGGCATCAGGTCACAAAAAGTCTTCCATGCCCAAGTTGGGAGTTCCATTTTTTCCTTTCTACATTTTTTTAAAAAGCTTTTAAGTGATAGAGAATTTCCTGATGACTTATAATTTTTCGGATGAGAAGTGTAGCAGAGTATTGTGGATGTGTAAGCAGCAGTGTAGAAGATTGATTGCAATTGGGGGAAATTCGATGCAGGGAGACCATCTATGAAGCCACTGAATTAGCCCAGGCTAAGGATGGTGATGAATGTCTAAACTCTGGCTGTATCAGTAGAGGTGAAGAAACATATTCAAGAGGTATTAGTGTGGTAGAATTGATAAGCCTTAGTAATTGATTACTTGTCGAGTTTGAAAGAGATAACAGAGTCAAAGATTATTCTGAATTTCAAGTCAGAAAACTGGGAGGATGGTGATCCATTTACCAAGAGAAGAAAAATAGGAGGAGTGGGTTTGAAAGGAAATGAGTTTCTTTCTGAACATGTTAGGTTGAAGTTACTTGGGTGACATCCAGGTGGATTTTCCTGCCAAGCAGTTGTTAACGTGTGTCTAGACTTCAGAAAAGATCTGGACTGTTGAAATAAATAGACTTGAGTTCACTGATATCTTATATCATAGGAGATGCCTGGAGATGGATGAGATTACCCAGGGAGAATGTGTAGAGTGAGACCTGAAAAAAAATAAGGACCAAACCCTGAATCTATCATCCATGAACTGAAATAAACATGTTTTTGACCTATTTTAACTAGCACCATCATTTGCTATATTGACTTATGTCAAGTATAAAGATCTAGGAAGTGAGAGTTTAGAAAGTTAGGGTCTTCTTGTCACTGACTTCATGATCTTTAGAGACACCCAGGAGGGAACATATGTGTCTCATTAGGGGAGAAATGAATTAACCTACACCAGGCAAAACTGTGGGCCCCTGATTGTCTTTTTTTTTGTGAAGTCTGGAATCCTCTGTGTTACTTTGGTCCATGTATACCTTTATGTATAAGAAAATGTTCTTGATTTTCGCAAATATATGGTAGCATCTTGCATCAAACTAGCTAGAGGTAACCTGACTCATTATTTTGAAGGAATAAAATTCTTAGAAAATCATTGAGTTTTAAGATAGGAAAGAAGAAAGTTAACAAAAGTTTGACTGGGCACCAGCTATAGTATCAGACGCTGTGCTAGATGCCTTTTAAGCTCACTAACTGTGCAGCCTTAAGCAAGTTACCTCAGCTCTCTGAGCCTATAAAGTTGACCGCAGAGTTGACTTCATTGTCATCAATACCATAATCGCAATAGAAAAAATAAAAGTAGCAATAAGAATAAAAGAAAACTTGAATAGTACCTGCTGTGTTCCAGGGCTCTACTGGATACTTAAATTTACTCGTCATGAATGCCTTAAGAGATGAGATGTTATCTCCAGTTTACCAATGAGGTAACAGGCTCGGAGAGAAATAACTTGCCGGTTTTTACAGCCAAGAAGTAGTAAGAGTTGGCATTGGAAATCAAGTCTATGACTCCAAAGTTTCCACTGTTCACTGTGCTACACTGCCTCCCATATGTACATCATGAGGTGTTTGTGAGGATTAATTGTCATCATAAATGTGAAAGTGTTTAGGAACTCAGTAATTATTAGTTTCCTTTCATTTGCTTCCCTAAAATCCTTTTCAGCTTCTTTTGTGTTCAGTGACCAAGGTTTTACAAGGAGGTTTGAAAAGCCTTTGTGTTCTGATTTTCTCTAGTAAGGGGCAAATGATATGCTATATCATACTCAATATTTATAATGAAATATTTCTGAGTCTTGTTTTATTTTTCACTTTTTAGGGAACTTACTGTGTCATTCAATTCAGGACTTGCTTGGGGAAATATTAATAAGAGGAAATACTTGATCCTATTTTAAATCTTCATATTCTTATCTTTATTTGCCGAAAATGCAGAATCCATGCCCACCCCCACTATGTACACAGAGCACTGGATTTTAAAACCAGTTTTCTTATTTTCCAAAAGCTTTCTAATTAAGAGATGGACACTAATCTAATATTACACACAATTCTTTGCTAATAGGATGAATGAGCCTTAGGCAAGCTTATTTTATATGATTTTTGGCAGGTCTAATAGCTGGGGTACATTTCCTGGAGGCACACAGGCTAGCAGTTGTTCCCAAGCAGCCTCACTTCCAAGTGAGGCATCAATTAACTAAGAAATGATTATACAATGAATGAAAATATGTGGATATATAAATCAAAGATAATAATTTTAGTTATGAGAATTGCCCTATGATTTTTATAGTAAGTAAGGTTGGTTTTGAATATAGCTGCTTTACTGAAAAGTGATTATGAATGAAAGTCACCCATGAATAACAAATAGTATGAGGAAGAGCTGTTACAAATCCCACGGGATCATAGAATCTTGAGAACTGCATCTGACACAAACATTTCATTTCTTCCTTCTTAACCTCTCTTTTGTGGCTTCTCTTTCTCCTAATATGGTTTTTGTTTGTTTTTCTGCTTTCTGTATTGCAACCTAAACCTAAATCTCACATTATCGCCATCTGGTGGAGAGAAAGTAAAATTGCCAATCTGAATTTACCAAAATTACATGGAAACAAAGCTAATCTGTCATCCTTCCATCCACCTATCCTCCCATCTATCCATCCATATCTCCCTCCATCCATCCCTCCAACCATCCATCCATCCCTCCATCCATTTTTTGATTTACTCATTTATGCATTAAACATTCATTTAGTGTCAAGTGTTCCAGGTACTTTGCTAGGTGAATGAAGTTCATCTTGAAATAAACGGGCACAGATGATTATTATTTTCCTCCTCATTGACCCTGACTAATAAGCTACTTCATCCCACAGCAGAAGCTGCTCAAACAGTATTGCCACTTGTGGGTTCAAGGCGTAGACAGAAGCCCAGATTTGAAAAGCACATCTTGACTCTAATTTCAAGCACTTATCAGTAGTATAAACTATTGTTGGCTTATATCTAAACAGTTTGGATAACAGTTCCCACAAAAATCTTGAAAGAATTCAGTCTCCAAATCTGTATTTATATGGGAAATATCACAGATGGCAGGTGTAATATAATGTAGCAAGGCCTGTAAAATGAAAATTTCAACCACATTTGATCACCTGTGATGAATTTCCTGCTGTAAGCATGTTATGCTTCTAGTTGTCACAAGTTTCTAGCATAAAAATCTATAGTGACTGCCCAAAATTTTAAACTACATTATTTAGCTAAGTTAACTATATTATTTAGCTGAAACTAAATTATTTAGCAACAACTTCAACTGGTTCATGTCTTTCAGCTAGTATTATTTGTTTATGAAGAGTTAATCGATTAATGGTTATTTATGTAGCATCTAAAACTGCTATGAAATATGCAAGGCATTTATGCACTGTACCCTCTACCTGTAGCTCAGCAAACATCCCTAATCAAATCGTGGAACTCTTTCCTGCTGAGCCCAACTGTGGCCTCACATCCTTATCTACACATTATTCTGTGCAAACATTGCCAATCAATTAGAGTTGGCAAGGGAGATGAAACCTATTTCCTATCTGTGGTCTGCTTATCTGTGCCAAGTTCTGCCAAGTTAAACTCTGAAGATACAGATGAACGAAAAGCAATCTTTCCCCTCAAAGAATTCAGAGGACATTTAGGAAGGCAGATATAAACTAGCGAAATGGCAACCCACTCCAGTACTCTTGCCTGGAAAATCTCATGGACAGAGGAGCCTGGAAGGCTACAGTCCATAGGATCGCAAAGAGTCGGACACGATGTAAAGTTCTATGAGAGTCTGGAACCGTGTATTCTGCTTGTGGAATGATAAGGATGATTATAAGTGAAACATCTAACATTTATTAAGCACCAGGCACTGAGTAAGTTACTTTCGATGGATTGTGTTATTTAATCTTCCTAATATGCTATGAGGTTTGGATCATTATTATCCCTATTTTACAGATGAGTAAAGTGAGAATCAGAGATGCTAAATAACTTGCCCAGTATTACAGAGCGATTAAGTAATAGGACTGGGATATTGGAACCCAGGAAATCTAACATTAGGTCCCACTGCTGTCACTGTATGCAGACATAGCTCCTAACTTAGATCTCGAGTTCAAGGAAATGGTATCTGGGGGTGTGTGTGTGTGTGTGTAATCATCTAGAGATAGGTGGTTCCTGAAGTAGCAAGAGTAGAAAAGATCATCCAGTGAGAAGATGTACAGTCAGAAATAAAGAATGCCAAATATAATACCCCAAGAGACCTATGAATTTAAAATCATGGGTAGAAGATAAAGGCTGGTTTTGATGTCAGAGAAGAATCAAAGGGAAGGGGAGAGGCTTTCCAGTGGGAAGAGGTGACTAAACAGTCAAAGACTTCAGAATCAACAAGTAGAATGAAGATCGAGAAAAAGCAAAAAAAAAAAAACCCAAAAAACAGCCTTTAGAAGGTCATTGCTGGCTTTGGACCAGAGATTCTCTACCTTAGTTGGACATTAAAATTACCTGGGGTTTTACAAATCCCAGTGCCAACACTGCTCCTCAGACCAATTAAATCCGAATTTTTAGTGGTGGGACCCAGGCGTTAAAAAAAATCCCTGAGAAGATTCCATTGTACAATGTGCATTCAAGATGATAAACAGTTCCAATAATCTTAGAGAATGACACCAAATCACAAGGACTTGAAGAGTGAGTACAAATGAATGTAGTGTTTGGAATAAGGCTCTGTTGGGGAGTCTTTCAGAATCTCAGGTAGAAGGAAAGGCTTTGAAAGAGTTCAGTGCTTCCTCTCAGACAGGAGGTAAATTCCAAAATGGAGTGGCAAGCATTGAATTTCATGTCTTGGATAAAGGAGAGAGAGGGCTGTCTGCTGAAAGTGGGCATCAAGTCAAGAGCTTTATATGAGTAACAAGGGAGGTTTTCAACCTGGCCAAGATGGAGTGTACATACATATCTTCAGCTCAGGTGAGGCAGGACTGAAGATGGAGATGTGGAAATATTAATGACAATTAATATTATTGACCATTATATGCCAAGTGGGCTTGCCAGGTGGCTCAGTAAGTAAAGAATCCACCTGCCAATGTAGGAGACCCAGGTTCGATCCCTGAGTAGGGAAGATCCCCTGGAGAAGGGACTGGCAACCCACTCTAATATTCTTGCCTGGGAAATCTCATGGACAGAGGAGCTTGGCGGGCTGCTCAAGAGGTCACACAATGGGGTTGTCAAAGAGTCGGACATGACTGAGTGACTAAATAACATGTCAAGTAATCTGCTGAGTGGGTTCACTTATCGCTGCTCTTTAGTCCTTCTCATAACCCTGTGATGTGGAGATAAGCATCATGACCCCTGCATTATAGAAGTACATAGCTTGAGTAAATAGCAGAGCTAAAATATGAATTCATGACTGATTAAAGCCTGTGTTCTTCCATCTGCACTATTAGATGTGGCTCTGGTACATGATATCCACACTGTACTCCATGCTTTAAATATTTGTTCTCATTTGCCAAATTGATTTCCAAGTAGCATTGAGTGCCAAACTGAAGTTGGAAATTCTTTATTTGGGGGGACACCACTCTGTAATATATCTGAGGGAGATAGGATATTTACTTTATATGTTATAATTTCTTCTTCTAATGAAAAGGGAACTCTAGACGCTCCTTCATATTGTTAGCAGTGATCTCTGCAAACACAAATCAGATCATGCCGTTCTTCTGAAAATCCATCAACATCTAATGCCTGGAGTGATGGCTCTTCACAATAGCGGACAGAGGGGCAGAGGACTACTAAATGCTTTGAGAATCTGATCAAAGCTCTGAATCTTTTTTCAGGAAAAAAAATGCACATACATGCTATATCAGTCATGTATTTCAAGGGTTTCAGGGAGCTTGAAGTCCTTCTGTATCTGTGGAACATGGGTTAAGATTCTCTGCTAAGGGAATTTCACGTCCCCCTAGCTAATGCAGCGTAGATCTTACACGATTTAGTACTAAAAGTAGAAGCTACAAGGAAAAGCTTTTGAAGGTGGAAGGCTCAGCCCCTGAATTTCACCTTCCCTTGGCGCTGAGTCACCTTGATTTACTGTGTTCATCATTAACTGGAAAGTTTTCTACCTAGTGTTAAATCCACAGATGGTCTGCATTTTGTTTCTGACAAGGGAGATGATATTTCCTTATATAGACATTTATATAACACACCTCTACATACAGATGATTTCAAGTTAGGCTGATGTGTACAAAAATACATATTGTACACGTAAGTTTGGAACCTGACTTCAGAGAAGGTAAGGGAGCCAAATAGTTGCAAAAATGGAGGAAGGCTATTTACAGCAATGCACTATAGAAATTGCACCTTCATGCATCCTTCAGAAGTCCTCATTTCTGTAAAACTCCCCTTTACTCCTCATCATTAAGCTATGAGTGTAGGTAGCCACATCTCTCCAGGTGGCTTGGTGGTAAAGAATCAGCCTGCCAATGCAGGAGATGAGTGTCCTATTCCTGGGTCGGGAAGATCCCCTGGAAGAGGAAATGGCAACTCACTCCAGCATTCCTGCCCAGGAACTCTCATGGACAGAGGAGCCTGCTGTGCTATAGGCCTCGGAATCACAAAGTCAGACACAACTGAATGACTAACCACACACACACACACACACACACACACACACACGTAGCCACAATCAGTCACAATTCATCATCTCCTAGATACCAAGATATTATCAAATGGTAGGATTCACTTCAGTCAGTTCAGTTCAGTCACTCAGTCGTGTCCGACTCTGCGACCCCGTGAATCGCAGCACGCCAGGGCTCCCTGTCCATCACCAACTCCCGGAGTTCACTCAGACTCACGTCCATCGAGTCAGTGACGCCATCCAGCCATCTCATCCTCTGTCGTCCCCTTCTCCTCCTGCCCCCAATCTCTCCCAGCATCAGAGTCTTTTCCAATGAGTCAACTCTTCACATGAGGTGGCCAAAGTACTGGAGCTTCAGCTTTAGCATCATTCCTTCCAAAGAACACCCAGGGCTGATCTCCTTTAGAATGGACTGGTTGGATCTCCTTGCAGTCCAAGGGACTCTCAAGAGTCTTCTCCAACACCACAGTTCAAAAGGATCAATTCTTCAGCACTCAGCTTTCTTCACAGTCCAACTCTCACATCCATACATGACCGCTGGGAAAACCATAGCCTTGACTAGACGGACCTTTGCTGGCAAAGTAATGTCTCTGCTTTTGAATATGCTATCTAGGTTGGTCATAACTTTCCTTCCAAGGAGTAAGCGTCTTTTAATTTCATGGCTGCAATCACCATCTGCAGTGATTTTGGAGCCCCCCAAAATAAAGTCTGACACTGTTTCCACTGTTTCCCCATCTATTTCCCATGAAGGGTTATATTTCATAATAACCCTATATAATTCTCTATACAGGTTTTAATCTATACAGCAAATTGTCTGTATAGATTCTCTATATAGATTCTTAAACTAACTTCATAAAACAATACATAGTTACACTAATTATAGACGTATTACACAGTGTGGTTTTACCTTTGACCAGTCTCTCTTATCTATGGACACTCTTTATCCAGGAATAGCTCGGTCAGTTTCCCACTTCAGCCTTGCAGCTTTTGAGGCTGCATGGCCTTTTGCTCTCAGTCTGAAAATCTCTCTTACCTCTGCACACTCATCCATTTCAACTATCTATCCCTGAGCTCACTTTGCTTAGTACTATGTTTAACCCTTTAATGCTTCTTCCTCAATCTAGATCAAAACCTACACCACAGTATGAAGAATAATTCAGGAGTTTTCTTCATAAATAACTCTTTACACTGTGGAATTATGTATTTTCCTTTGTGGATCTACATAATTTCAGAAGTGAAAGACTGGCTTCCTGGCTGAGTGTCACAGATATGACTATGCCCTGGGAAACAAAGCAACTGTCCTCTTTTTAGGTACATAATTTGGTTCCTCTGTTTGAATTGCTTCAGCTACAGGGCAAACTCAAAGGGGATATATATCCCAGGGTGGTGAAAATGGGAAAAAAAAGCTTTGTTCTTTTCCTTTTTAACTCTTTAGGGCCCATTTATTATATGGTTAGCTCAAAGGCCAGACATGGGTAAGTCAGACCATTTGAATGACAAACATGATAGATAAGTTGGCTGAAGCAGAGAGAGTACTGAAGATTGATGAAAAAGGGAGCTTGTTGAAATATAGAAGAAAGCAGTTGCTAAACCTAAAAAGTGAAGTGAAGGGGCATGGATTTGTTTCAATACCTACAAGGGAAGCCGTGGCATCTTGAAAAGTCCATAGAATTGATTGAGACAGTATCCATGTTACATGTTGATTCTCTTTTATTACAAAGATTTGAACAAGATTTCAGAATTGGCATTTCAAAATGTAGCTTTATATTTATGTGAACAGCAAAAGCGGTTTTAAATATCTGCAGAGGAATGACTGTGAGGTAATGCCAACATGTCCTGTCAGGAAACCATCCTGTCAGAAAATGGTTTTTCTGCTTTTTTGGTCATCTGTGATACAGAACTAGCTCCATATACAAATAAGTTCTATTTATTTTTGGCACTTTTCTCTCGCATTTTAATTCTGAAAGGGTCTAGAGGTGACAGAAGAGAAATCTTGAATCCCCTTGAACCTTGGAAATATTCTCATTTGAAGCCTTTTATGCTAAAAGCTGAGAATTCTGCTGTCCTGTCAGTATAAACTGGACCATATGCAGTGCTATTTTGGTGCCAGTCATTCCTGTAACATATGAAGTATTTAATTTTATTACTCTTGAGTCTTTAACTGTTTGAGCAAATGACCCTTTGTGTCTTTTTATATCATGGAAGAAGTTAGAAATGAGCTCACAGGAAAAAAATAAAAAGAATTTAATAAGGACACACCCAAACCTTTCCTAGAATTTAAAGGTTTAAGGTAAGATTCATTTCTCTACCCTCAACTAAGACATTTACAAGGTTTCACTACTAAAGTCCAATTATGTCTCCTTGGTAATGGTTCAAGTCCAGAGTTTTGAGAACACTTTAAAAAATTATCACATTGACATGCAAGTAGGCTAATGCTAAAATGTCTCAGATATTGTATTGATATCAAGTGTATCAATAAATAGGGTACAAAATCACCTTCACTAATTGGAAAAAAGTTATCTGTAGTGTTGAAGAATGAGAGTCACAGGAAATATATAGTGTTATTATACATTTTCTATGTATAAATACATGTTTATATTATATTTTGTGATCATTATTTATATGTATATAACATAATTTATAGTTTTATATTTATATAATTTATATATGTAATTTAAAGAAATAATGAGGTAGATTAATTTTTAATGGAATGGCTGTCTAATTTTTTTCCTATTGATTGCATTTTCTTAAATAAGACATACTTATGTATAAAAATGGAGAGGCAAAAACAGAAGAGAAGCTATATGGAGTAGCATCTAAAATTCATACATGGTTGCTTATGCCTCCTATTTTTCCCATAATTTCCCACTCCAAATGCCCTAAGCTCCAAGTATGCTCGACAAGTGTTAGTGGCTGGCAAGCTACATTCCTGAATCGTTTCCCTCATTCATACCTCTTACATAGAGAACAATATAGCTGATTTCTGCTGTATCCACCCCACTGCCAGGTCTGTCAGACAGCATGTTCTCTCCAAACCACACTGTGATTGGTGGGGTCAGTATATCTGGTCAGTGGGCTATGGAATCTATCAGATGTATGGATATTTGACTTAAAAACACAATTGGGCTGGCTATGCTATCTTTTCTGCCACCATGCTTTTGGAATTAACTTTAGAGCATAGAACAATATTTGACAAATTATAGGTGTTTGATGAATATTACTGAACAAATGAATTTATTAAATGTGTTGCACTTAGCATTTCTCTTCTGGTAAGGTAAATTTGTAAGAGGCTCAAATTTGAATTTTGGCCACCTTGATTGCTATGTATCTCTTTTACTTTTCATAGAAGAGTATTTGATAGTTTTAGTATATGATGTTTTGTCTGAATGGTTTCCAGTCTTTGCCATACCATAAATAATAAGTTTAGATAAAATTGAAATGTAAGTTCAAAACCCTTTGCAGTTAACAGCCTAAAATTCATTGACAAAAAGCTGTTTAAAATATATGAGTTTTCTTTTTTTCCATGTCTTAGTTTGTAGAGTTGAATTTAGCTGGGGTATTGGTGTAAGTGACTTTCTGTGGATGAGGAGGGTGTTACTCTGATCAGTTACTTCCAGTTTTATTGTACTAGACTATGGATGCAAAAGCCAATGAAGACTGGCCTCAGTGTAGAAATAAAGAAACAGAAAGCTCAGAGGTGACTTTGTGTTGTTTATCAGTGCCAACTGCCAGTGGTGAATGGAGAGAGAGATAACTTCAATTAAATGAGACTCCCTAGTATTTAGAATTTTAATTGTGGTTCTACTGTACTAATAGGATGATCTAGAAGGTTGATTTGCAATTCTTATTTGCACATATTTAAATATTGTCAGATTGAAATGTACATTTCAATGTAAAGTTTGGAGCCCACGTTATTAGAATTCTGCCTTCCTAATAATACTTTGGAGGGCTGTTGTCCTGAATTTGTAATCTTTTTTTTTTTTTTTTCTTTGTTTTACTTCACAATACTGTATTGGTTTTGCCATACATCAACATGAATCCGCCACAGGTGTACACATGTTCCCAATCCTGAACCCCCCTCCCTTCTCCCTCCCCATACCATCCCTCTGGGACATCCCAGTGCACCAGCCCCAAGCATCCTGTATCCTGCATCAAACCTAGATTGGCGATTCGTTTCCTATATGATATTATACAAGTTTCAATGCCATTCTCCCAAATCATCCCATCCTCTCCCTCTCCCACAGAGTCCAAAAGACTGTTCTATACATCTGTGTCTCTTTTGCTGTCTCACATACAGGGTTATCGTTACCATCTTTCTAAATTCCATATATATGCATTAGTATACTGCATTGGTATTTTTCTTTCTGGCTTATTTCACTCTGTATAATCGGCTCCAGTTTCATCCACCTCATTAGAACTGATTCAAATGTATTCTTTTTAATGGCTGAGTAATACTCCATTGTGTATATGTACCATGGATTTGTAATCTTATGTGATGTCGGAGTGCCATCAGAAAGTTACCTTTTCAGCACATGAAACGAACTCTCATAAGTTGTTCTCTTGGTGAACACTTGAACTTCTGCTAAAATAACGCTTAAAAAAATAGAAGCTGTAAAAGAAACCCAATTAAGCAGTTTTTATTACTCAGGTTCTGAACCAAAGTTCAAAGCACTTAAAATTGAATCACAAGGCTGCCAAGGACCTTCAGAGAACATGCCTTCAGGCAGGACCACACTAAACCTACCCCTCTATGAGTTTTGTGAAATTTGATTCTATTTCAGTTGTATCACCAGGCTTCTGTGGTAGTGCAATGTGTTGATTTTTTTTCCTCCCTGTGTAAGCACAGCAATTCTAGTTATTCATCCTTTATACTCTAAGTCTCACCAGCGTTCAACTCAGTACTCATTGTTTTCCAGAGGAAGCATTCAGTAAGTATTTATTGATTATTGATTTTGAAGGCATCAAGGAATTTCTACCATTTTCTAGTGTTTGACAATGTATACTACTAAGCGTTTTTTACCAGAATTCCACGGAGAGAACTTTAAACCCTTTCCGCCTTGTCCTGTCCTTGAAGATTATGGAGTAAAACCAGATGTTATTAACCAGAAACTGGACATTTTTATATAGTACAATATTTGACACATAGTGAGCCAGTCATTGAACAAATATTTATAAATTGAATTAAAAAGTTGCATATCTTGATTTTGATGTATTTGGTGATGAATTATTCAAGATGGTATAAGAGAAAAAGAATACTGAATAACAGTGATTTACATTCAAATTGCTCTTTTACTTAATAGCTTAGCAGACCATCATTACAGAGTAAATGTTTAGTAACTGTTTCCTTAAAGAATGAATGCACTGTGTTGAACTAATGAAGCTCTGAACACCCCTTCCCCTGCAGCCCTCTCAGGCAGTTCTGCATACCTTCCATCCTGCCTCAGACATGACTCTCCTCTGAGGCCACTATTTCTCATTCAGCCACTTTCTTAGAGCTACTCGGCTACTCTTTACTTTCTCACACTCCACAAACCTCAGTTCCCACTACAGCACTAAAACCCTTATGTTAGAAACTAGCAAACCTCAATAAAACAAAAGTTCTGCTTCTTTGTGTTATATACCATCCAGCTATACCACTTTACCAACCCTACCGGCCTGGTCCTTAATTTCTTTATGGTTTTTGGAGCTGATAAAATTCTTCCCATTGATTCCAAATGCTGGTAGAGCCCTAGGTTCACTTGCACCAGCTTTCATCTATGGCCCAAGTATTGTTATAAACCTGCTCTTCCCCTCTCCTCACCTGGTGAGGTCTTGCTCCACCTTCAGGCCTCTGTCTGGATACTGCCTGCTCTGGAAAGCTTTTCTTGGTCCTGTGCAGTCTCAGCTTGATGCCCCTCTGATCTACAGCACTCAGTACATATTCCTACCAAAGCACCGATCACTCTTAATTTTAATTGACTATTAACTTGTTTATTTCACCAGCTAAACTGTGAACTTCTTGAGGGCAGGGACTCTGTCTTTTTTTCTTTTTTTTTTTTACTCTTGTAGACTTTGCTACATAGGTAAGTTCTGAAGACATAATTTTTCTTTTAATAAGATAACTTCTACAAGGTTTTGTTTCTCTTATGTAAAGTGAAGATAATATTTGCTTACTGTGGTACAGAGGATCAACTGAGATTGTATACATAAATCATTCTGAAAGCTGCTGGGACACAAATATTATTCCCAGGTGTCAAATCTTTTCACAGGTGCCTTCCTCTCACAGAATGCCAATTACAATCATTTTCAGATAGTCATTTCCTGCCCATTCTTAGGATCTAGGAAATTGTGTCCCTGGAAATAACATGAAAATGAATGAAGCAGAACTTTATGAATGGGAATAAGGGTGCATGCTATGGCCACACCAGTCAGTCTGAGTTAATTAAAGATTGTAGAGTCTCATCCATTTGCTTTGTAACCTAACTATATGGATGAGCAACAGCAATAGTGAAAACAGGTTTAACAAAAACTTCTTGGTTCTGTCACAGTGACTGTAAGATCTCCAGTTGAACTGCTGTGGAACGACAGAGAATGGTTTTCAGATCTTGAGAATATCTCTGCTAAAATCAACATGATAAACACCAGATAAAAATTTTAAAAACTGAAAGAGTACTGAAAGTTGCTTAGTCGTGTCTGACTCTTTGTGACCCCATGGACTATGGACTATACAGTCTGTGGAATTCTCCAGGGTCAGAATACTAGAGTGGGTAGCTGTTCCCTTCTCCAGGGGATCTTCCCAACTCAGATCAAACCCAGGTCTCCTGCATTGCAGGCGGATTCTTTACCAGCTGAGCTGCTAGGAAAAAGTATTGCTGAAAATCTAATTTCTAACATCCATCTTTTTCAGTACTGTAGTCATGCATATTAACCAATTAGATTAGAAGAGTCTTATTCTGCTATAATCTACCAGAAGCATCATGGCTTTTGTTACATTGTATGTAGGTCTCTACACATTATCCCAAGTAGTTTAGCATGTACTACCTCTAATACTTGCTGATGACATTGACCTCAAAGATGGAGATCTTAGTGACCTTTCAACAGAAGATGAGTCTTAGCCTATTGGATTCTTCATCACCTTTCATTGCCTTCATGCCACAAACCCATTTGAAAAGTTGTATGATCCAATCTCATTCAGTTACTATCATTGCACACTCATATATATATTCAAAACTCTGTACATATTAATGTGTCTATTATGTTGGGAGTTCCTAGGAACTGTTGAAAATTGAATACATTTATCTGAACACTTCCCTTTGCTGGTAGAATATAGGAGGCACATTCTATTGATGTGTAGTTTGAATAAATGGAAATATAGCTCTTTATTATCCTGACGGCCTTCCTAACTAAGCATCCACTGGATTAGTTTACCATTTAGTCTACTCAGAGTGAGAATGGGAGAGTTTCTAATCTTCTAGGGGATTTTTCTTTCTTCCTTGAAGGGTTATGATAACTAGAATTGGTAGCTCATAAAAAGCCCAAATCAATATTGCCATTGACTTAATCCACATAAGAGGCTTAACTTCATAGGTGACTTCTGAAAAGCTGAAACAAAACAGAAATCAGTCTCTGGTGAGTTCTCAAGTTTAAAATAAAGTTGAAAGCTGCTGCAGAAAAATGCTTCTAGGCTAACAAAGACAGCAGGGTGGGACTCAGTAGACAATTATATTTCAGCAAATAAATGCTCCTGTTTTCCCATTCTCAAGAATAATGAGAGCTAATGTTCATTATGTGTCAGACACTGTGCTAAGCATGAATTTTAAGACAACCCTATGACATTTTGACATACTTCTAATCCCAGTTTGCAGATGATGAAACTGATACTTAAGAAAGTTCCCTTTCCCAATATGACACATCTTTTAAGTGGCCCAGTTGAGAGTTGAAGATATGTTTGCTGGATACTAAAGGTCATGTTCTTAATCAATATACTATATACAAAATTCATTCATCAGATATAGTAGTTCATGTTCAAATAGGTCTGTAATAGAAGATGATGCTCCTTACCTACCATTAGAAGTATTTGTATGACTTTGATGTAGGGAAACACCCTGTGCCTTCTGCTCTTTAATGTCAGGAATCCACTGTGATTAGCATCAGGCCAGTATGCCTGTGCAAGACTGTAGTGTATGCTATGGCCATACGACAGTGTTCCTTTCTTTGTCAGAATAGCTATCTAGAATTAAGATCAAATTCTTGACTTTATTCTTTCTAGCATTATGCTCTTAAAAGTACTTGAATTAACTGAGGCACAAGTAATGTACTCATTGATAAACAATTTATTCCTGCCTTCAGTTTAACAGCCTTTCTTCTTTTGAAATTCATACCATCTGACTTTTCTTTTCTCCTTCCTTCCAACTCATTAAAGTAGTCTATTAATCTGCAGACTACCGACGGGTGTTTTTCAACGTCTGAACGTTGCATCATTTCATTCTCTACTAATAATCTACACGAAGCCCACCATTTAGGTTACCAATACTTCTGATGTCTAAGCCTTAAAATTCTTTGATGTCCTTAGCAAATGCAGTTGTCAAGATCACCAAGGCCTCGACGTTGCTAAATTCAGTGATCAGTTCTTAGTTCTCATCTTGACTTTTCAGCTGCATTTGACATCATCAATCACGCCTCCTTCCTGTTCACTTGGTTTTCAGGATATCTATATTCTTCTGAGTCATCCTATGCTTCCCTGTTGGATCTTCCCCATCTTCCCAATCATGAAATCTTGGGGGGCCTGAAGACTTTGTCCCTTTTCTTTGATACACTTATTCCCTTGGTCCTGTCATTTTGTCTCATGATATTAATATTGTTTATATGCTGGAAAAAATTCACAGTTCTGGTTTGGAACTTTCCCATCAAATTCAGATTCGTATATCCAGCTGGCTATTTTTCATCTCCACTTGGGTGGCTGATAAGTATCTCAAACTTAACATATCTGTACCAGACACCTCTTGTTCTCCACCACACATTCTCTCATCCAACCTTTTTATTCCAGCTGTTGCTGCAGCTACCAGCTGTGTGCATATGTACACTAATAATACCTCATCTCCTGCCGTTTCTGCTACCTCTGTGTGGGATGCCTGTGGCCACTCAGTCAGTCTGCAGCATGTGTAAACCTGGAAGTATGAGAGAGTTGATATAGGACAACCGCTGACCTAAGAGAGACAGGAAGTCAAGCGTGAATGCCTCTCTCTTCTAAGTTCAAGCAGATGGTCTTCCAGGCATTTTTCCTTGGAGGGTCTCCAGTAAGAGTAAGCATCAGTTACCCATAGCTGCGACCAGCTCAAAAACTCACCCTTCAGTTGACTTTCCTTACTCCTCTGTTTCACTATTACTGATCCTCCATTCCTGTTTGGGCATCACTTCCCAAAGTTCACTCCTGGCAACAGAATCTCTTGTCTCAGGTTCTGCTGTTTGGAGGAAACTGACTGAGATGTTCTTCAAAACCAAACCCCTAACCCTCCCTCCAAAAGCTGGCTTCTCTATCTCAGATTATGACAGCTCTTTCCAGGGCCTCTTATCAAAATCCTTGGTGTGGTCACTAACCTCATCTATTTTATCAGGAGACCTTGTCATCTCTACCTTCAAAATATATTCAGAATCTTAATTTCTTTCACTTCCTCTGTGACTATCCAGGTCTAAGCCAGTCTCATTTTTCATATTGATTTTTGCAGTAGTTTTCTAACCTATGTCCCTGCTTCTGCCCTTGTACCCCTACATTTATTCTCAATATAATTGTCAGAATGATCATTTTAAAACCTAAGGCATATCATGTGCACATCCCCCACCCCATCACAAACTGCAATAGCTCCCCATCTCACTCAGAACACCAGCATCTACATAATGTGGTCTTTCTTTACATTTGTGACCTCGCCTGCTACTATCTTGTTTACTCCTCCTCCTAACAACACATTAGCCTGTGTGATGGTTCTCAGTACAGGCATTTTTCTACCCTAGGGCTTTTGCAGTTGCTATTTCCTCTGTATGGAATGTTTTCCCCCGTAATACCTCCCAGGTTTGCTCTCTCACCTGATGCAGGTCCACACTCAAATGTCACCTCAGTGGGCATTTCCTGATCATGCTACTGAAAATTAAAATCTTCCCCACATATGCTCCTTTTCTGCTGTTTTTTCATAGTACTTATCACTTAGGTGACTGTAGTGACTGTATAGTTTATTGTCCAAACTGGGACAGTTTTGAAAGTGAAAGAGTGCACTAGAAAAAAAAAAAAGCACACTGGAACCACAAGTATAAACAAAGACTGTCCAAGACCAAGTGAGTTACTATGTTCATCTTTCTTATCACCATCTGACATACTGTTTTGCTTTTTTAAAATTTATATTTTATATATTTATTCTTACTATGTGTCTATAAGATAAAATAATTAAATGCATATTTATTTATGTTTTTACTGCATTTTATTTTACTCATTTATTTTCTATCTCCTCCACTAGAATTAAGTCCTATGAGAGCAGGAAATTTTTGTCTGGTTTGATTTCTTTTGAATCCTCAGAACATTGCCTGGAACATATTAGGCATCTGATAAATATTTATTGAATTAAGGCAAACCCGCTGGATGAGTGTCTGGTACATAGTTAGCTCTCAATAATTATTAGTTATTGTTATCAATACTTATTATTTATCATCGAAGACAAGTAATTGCTTTTAGCTCTGACTGAGAATGGTGTTTCTTGGGTGGCATTTACTCTATTTTATTTACTCTTCAGTAAAATTTTCATGGGCCACCTGTATAAAGATGCTTGCAACTGCCAAATAATTTTTATTGAAATGGTCTGTTCTTTTCCAGTTTTTTAATCAAGATGCCCTATAGTTGGGTGAGTTATAATCCTTTGTGATTCATGACATACTGATAAATTGTTCTTTTATATGTCAAGGCAGATAAAAAATTTAGCTGGTATAATCTGGTATGAAGTTTGTGTTTTAAAACATTGGATTATTTTATTTATTTAAAGTCCAGGGGTAAACACTTAAAAAACAATGCTTGAACTTCTAATTATAATAAAAAGTAACACATCTCTTGTGCATTTTATCCAGTTGGGGAATGTGGCTAAAAATATCTTAGAAGAATTATTTTGAGTTCTTTCAGTAGAATTCTAGAAATGCAAATTCAGATAATTATAATGATCAATCATTTACTGGTATGTTAATTTCTTAATGCAGTCAATTTATCAGCAGCAGGTTTTTCCTAATTCTAAAGAAGCAACACTTAATTCTCTTTTTACTGATTAATTGTGGAGAATTATAGTTCTGGCAATTGACAAAGGGACTTACATGTCTTGCTTCAATACCATTCAAGACATAGGTAAATAATAAAAGTAAACAATTCATGAGAAGTGGAAACATAATTAACAGCAATCTTATAAATGTTTGTCTCCTCTTTTGAAAACCTTGGTAAACTATGGCATGAGCTTCCAGTTTTCTTTGGATGAGAAGTACTTGCTAGCTGATCAATGTATAATCCTAAATGCTCCTTAAACATTAAAAAATTGACATTAGCCAATTAGATAATTCAATTGGACAAGCATTTGTGGAACATTTACTATTCACAGAATTTCCTTTTGGTCACAGTCACAGATTAAATACAGCAGTATCCCTTTGTAAAGCTGATGTTTGGAAGCATGACTGGTAACTTTTATTTTGGCTTTTGTCTTACTGAGCCTTTGTATTTCAAGGCACAGGATTTTCTCTACAGTACATCTGTAGCCTTATAATCGTGGGCTGCGTTGTAACAGGATTGTGCTTTATTGAGATGGAATGAATGCATTGAAAGTTCACTTGGCAAGTTCTTTTAATACAGAATTCCATGCTGAGCAGCCTTGTCTTATAACCTTTTGTGCTGATAGTGTCCCTTATTCCCATTTGCCCCCTTTTGGATTGCCTCTACTATATTGTCTACCGGAAAGATCACATCACTGGGTCAAGACTCATGCTTTCAATTTTGCTTCATTCACTCACTGAATGACCTTAGGTCTTCTTTTAACTGCCTTTACTAGTATATTAATAGTCACCTGGGGTCTTGTGGCACAGTTAATCAAAGTCCTAAAAATAATTTGAAATGTACAGCCCTCCCTTCTGCCTCCAGAGAGAATCTTTGAACCAAAGAAGAAAAGTAAAATGGAAAGGGAGATTTGCTAGGATAATCAACAATGTCTCTGTGTGATGATTTTCTTTTTGGCACTGCCCTGTCTGATCCTCCTTAGTCTCCTAAAACTGAAATACTCATTTTTGAGATTCTTCTTTATAGTTCCTCATTTGAAGAACAGACCTTAGAAAATGACAAGACTCACATCTATTTGAAATAAAAATAATAAAGCTGGTGATATTTCTTGATGATACCTGTGTTAAGATACAAGAGAACAGCAATGACTTCCAGTATATGCTAATCATATAATATTGGGCTTGGTCTACATGGAGATATGGTTCAGAAGAAGTGATTGAACTCTAACAATATCCAAATTGTAACAGGAAGTCAGGTGAGAACTTAATTCTTCTCTAAATTACATTTCCATAACTTTTTCTCTACTGTTTTACCTCTGTCTAATGCTGCTACCAGTATTCAGTGACTTCTTATTGCTACTAATAGACTTCTACTTTACTTATTTAATTACAGCCTTATGAAAATAACTTTGAAACATTCAAAGGTACACTTTCAAATCATTTATAATGAGCCTTGTAGGGGGAAATGTATAGACTTAAGGGTGGACTTTGGTGTGCTTTAAGCACACTCCTTTACTTTGGGGGAAATTTCCTAACTTTTGTGGTTTCTGTTGGGAATGCAGTGGGCATATTGGAAAATAAATGACAGGTTAAAAAGTTCCCAGTTAGGAAGACATTGCAGTAATCTAGAGGAAGAGATGATGAAGAGCTTAACATAAGCATTGACTTTCTGAGTAAAGAAAAAGGAGACATACATAAGAGAGAAATTAGAATTAGCAGGACCTGTTGACTGACTGGATGTGGGTGATGAAGAAGAGAGAAGGTTTCCATCTTTGGTAAGTCAATGAATAGCAGTGCTAACCAGCAAGGTAGGGAAGTAAGAAAGGCATAGTTTTGGAGAAAGTGTTCTCATTTGAACATGACTTTGCAGGTTTTTTAGGTAGAAATATCTAGCATGAAGTTAGATATAAACTTGGAGAAATGGTGCTAGAAAATGTATTTGGGAGTTGTTGATGCTTAAATGATACATAAGATTAGATATGATCACAGAGGAAGAGCATATATAATGAGTAGAATGCAGAAAAAATAACATATGGACAAAACCATAGTGTATACAAACATTTAAAAGGCTGATAGGAAGAGGTGAAAGTGAAAGTGTTAGTGGCTCAGTTGGGTCCGACTCTTTGTGACCCTATGAACTGCAGCTCACCAGGCTTCTCTGTCCGTGGGATTCTCCAGGCAAGACACTGGAGTGGGTAGCCATTTCCTTTTCCAGGGGATCTTCCCAAGTCAGGGACGGAATCCGGGTCTTCTGCATTGCAGGCAGATTCTTTACCATCTGAGCCATCAGGGAAGACCAGTAGGAAAAGGTGCTCAGGAAAAATGCTGAGTAGTTAGAGAACTAGATGGAGAATGAAGACAAAATGGTATTACAGAAGTCAAGAAAGAACAAAGAATCCAGAAAGAGGAGATAACAGTATCATATACAAAGAAAGTTCGAGTAAAGATCCAGAATACTGATGGAAGAGTTAGTCTCTGAAACACGAAAGAAGGAATTCGTGATGTCTTGTAACATCTGTTTTCGATGTTAAGTAGGAGACAATGTTATTTACCAAGATTCAATGAGAGAGGGTTGTGAATAGAGTAAGACATTAGCAGAGTGAATCATTAAGACATTGAACAGACTAGAAACAAACATGCTAAATGCTATTAGGATTGCAGGAAAGGTTAGCATATAAATTAGGATCTTGGTTGTAAGTGGCAATGTCAACTCAAAGTGACTGAAGTAGAAAGGGGGAACTTATTGGTTCAGAAAATTTTAGAAAAAAATTTTGAATATCAAACTTTGAAAGTGTAGTGTTGTAACTGACATCCAAAACAACTAGAGCTAGTGAACCATATATTCCCAGCATGGTCTTTTAATCTTTCTAATGGTCTTTAAGCTTCATTTTCTTTTATGCACACAGAATTTCTCCACAGAGTGAGAAACATGGCCGGTAAGGGCACATGAGCTTCTCCGCTTAGAGTTCTAGCCATCCTGAGAGGAAAAGATTCTATTCTATGGGCTATAAGTCCAAAAGCAGTAAGCAAGGACTGATTATTCCTGCATGGTTCAGTTGTCCACTCCTGGATTCATCCATTATAACCAGGAGTGGGATCTGTGAAATGTACTTTGATTGATAAAGTTTGGGTCAGGTGTTCACACATGAACTGATCAACTGTGGCAGTTCATTACGTCAGTTCATTATTTGTTGGATGCTTAGACTGCGCCATGTCTTGTTCTAGATGGTGATCATACAGTGATGAAAAACATAGACACAGTGCCTATGATCCCTACTTCCAAGAGCTTACACTCTAGTGAAGGGAGATTGCTAATAAACAAGATGTTTCTGGCTGTTGATAGACTGGAGAAACTAAAACAGAATGGGGCTGACTGGGAGAATAGAAAGATGTCTTCAGTCTTGTGGTTTTTGAACCACCAAGTTGAAGAGCAGATTTTACAGTCATGATAAAATCTAATAGGTAAAAGGGTAAGAGATCATTATCAGAGGGAGATTTCCTAGTTAAAGGTGTTGTAATGCCCTTTCTTGTTCAGATGAATATTAACTTCTATATTTTTAGTTATATCTAACCGACATCCATGAATACTTTGTTAATGTACCTAGTTTCTGGGAACTTGCTGATGTGGGTTCAAAATACCCTCTCTTTTCCTCCCTCGCTTTTAAAATTGTGATCTTTTCCATTATTAAACATTGGCTTTTTTCCCAGGGATGGCACTGAAGAAGAAAATCAATGGCATATCTAGCCAGCCGCCTTGGACTGAATGGGCATTCAAATAGACTCCAAGGGCCAAGTACAGATGGTGATTTATTGTGCATACAACTTCTACAGAATGCCTTCATTTGAGCATTGATGTATGTACAATTACTTACCAGAATGCTGCAGTTTTATAATTTAGCCAGGAATCTGTGGAGAGATTATGTTCACTAAGAAATCCACAAATGCAGTTTTTACCTTTTCAGTAATTGTACAAACTCTCAGTTGTCTTCTACATGAAGCTACATGAAGAAAAGAGATTTCAGGAATAGTTCTTCCATTTTACCATGGTTCTCACTTTCGTCATCCTTATGCAATTCTTCTTTCGGTACCAATTCAAATTTATTAACTGTGTTTCTCTCCTGACATGTAAGAAGATGGAGTTGCTAGAGGCAAATCATTTACTGTGGCTATTGTGAAAACCGAAATTGTGATAGTCATCCACACATATTACAGGCCTGCTCATTGTAAAGATCATTTTTAGGCAATGTTTATATGATACTGAAATAGTCAATTGAAAGTTGAACAGTTTAAATAAACCAGATACTCGACATCTCATAGGCAGAAAAATTATGAGGGCACTCTTAAAATCCTTTTTCTTACTGAAAACAGTTTGAATCACTCGTTTGTCCTTATAATTTGAAATTGAAATTGTAAGGATGTTACTATCTTTAAGAGGATATTTTCCAAATCTTACTTTCTCTCTATGGTCAAATATTACCTCATTGCTATGCTTTTTTGAGGATGGCACCCATGTCCAAGCATTTATGACTTTATATTATTTTTGTGTTTTATTGTGTTATGGGCAGTGGGTTGTTTACAGCTGAAATTAAATTATGTTTTTCTTTGCACCAACATATTGGGTTGGACAAAAATTTGCGGGGGGGGGGGGGTTATATCACAATGTATTTTCTTTAGTATTTGGCTAAATCTCAGTGAAAAAAAGTTAATCATTTTAATAGAAACACTTCAGACCACTCCATAATGCAAACAATACACAGTCAAGATTAATAGAACCTATAAATAAAAAGAAGCTGTAATAGTATTGATAAAAATCAGCTCAGCAGATGACAATGAGGAAATTCAATAACAAATAATATACTGCAATGACATAGCCCATCGAGTTGCTATATGAGGCAGCATGAATAATAGCCCTTGATTTATTTATGTTCTTTACAGTATAATCAGCATCTTGGATGGTAAGCTACTAGAAGGGATAATCAAACTTAGTATGCGTACAGTGTTGAGCCTAGTAGCACCCCCAAAGTCAAGTGAATGTGCATTCAGTGCCGCATGATAGTGCTTCCCGTAGTGTGACTGTGCCCATCACCACTGACTTTCTAGTTCTCATTAGGGTTTTTTCTTATCTGTGCTTTCTCAGGGAAATTCTCCATTTGAATCTTAGTCTGAATTTCATAATGGAAAAGTTCATGGTCTGTGTCTGTTAATACAGTGAGACACTCTGATCTGAGCATCATTTGTTTGCTGAGCATTGCAATAGGCACTCTTATAACAATAAAAATAAAATCTACTGACGCTACTATCCACATATAGAGTCTATTCTCTATTTATAGGAAGAATAAGCACATACCTGTGGAGAGATTTGCAGGCACTTAAATATAATTCATCAAAAAGTAAATAAACAATAGTTTCATTTGATTTTTAACTGGATCCATCCATTTATGATAACAACATTTCTATATATCGATTGTGATAGTCATCATTGATTGCATGTTACTATATCATTTGTTTAATAAATGAGTGAATAAGTAAATGAGTGAATGTTTTCAGTGGCTCTTGCCAGTATTTATGTGTGAGGTGTGGTGGATAAGTGCTTAATAATTAAGTCGTTTTAACACTTGTGACCGGCCACTAAAGACCTGTTTATTAAGAGTACCCCTCCCTCATAATTAACCATGTTTTGGTTTTGCAACAAAGATAGTCATCATTATTGTACTTTCAATGAAGTATTGATAATCAAGTATTGATTATGCCGTTGCTTAGCATTACATTTCAACATACTGAAATATATGTGCTGAGTGTTGTGGTAAATGAAAGATTATATACCCTACCTTCATTGAGCTTATGGTCTACTAGGGGATATAGGCAGCAAACACTACTATGAAGGTAACCAACAGATTGTGTTGTTAGGAGATAGGATGATAACTCTAGAGATCTACTTAGTGTGCTCAGGGATGGCCTGTCTAAAGTCCTCTTTAGGACTCCCCTGGTGGTGTGGTGGATGGAAAGCCACCTGCCAGTGCAGGGGATACAGGATCAATCCTTGATCCATGAAGGTTTCACATGCTGCAGACAACTAAAGCCTATGTGCCACAACTACTGAGCCTGCGCTCAGCAATGAAGAACCAGAGCAACCAAAAAAAAAAAAAAAAGTAAATAAAGAAGTCATGTTTAAATTGAGATAAGATGATAAGGAAGAGTGAAGCAAGTGAAGAACCAGGAACATCGCTCTGTGTAGGGGGAACAGCATATGCAAAGTCTCAAAGGTATGAAAATGTTTGGTATGTTTCAGTAACTTGAAAGAGACCACTGTGGCTGTAGTGCAAAGAGAGAGGGAAAAGGTGTTACTTGCTGAAGCTGGGGGGATAGGAAAAGGTCAGGCCTAGGGCTCTATAGGGCATGCTAAAGATTTTAGTCTTTCACTTAATGGTAATAGGAAGATACTGATGAATTTTAATTAGGGTTAGGAGGGGGGTTACACGTTTAAAAGAGTACTTTGGCTGTTGTTTGGATAAGGACTGGAGAATACAAAAGATAGATGGCAGAAATCAAGTATAAAGTTATTACAGAGGTTCATGTAATAGGTGAACCTAGAGGGAGTGGACCAAATTGAGGTATATTCTGGAGATACAGCCTTCAGGACTTTCTGTTCTGGGTTATATTTGAGCAGAGAGGGAGAGGAAAGAATCAAGAATGAGTCAGGTTTCTGGCTGGAGCACTGATATGAAGACTAAGAAATGAATGCGTTTTAGGCTATGAATCAAGAATTTTGTTTTAAACATCTTCATTAGAGATATTAATTCAATATCTAAGAATATAAATAAGTATTTTCATTTACTAGGCAATGATGTAGAAGTTTCAGAGTTTCTATCATAAAATAATTGACAAGAGTGGTTTAACTGTCATGCTTTAATTCAGCAGACGTTTGTTTAGACTCTGCTGTGTGGCAGGTATTATATTAAGCACTAGGAATAATAACTCATAGTCACGGCTAATAAGGAGTTTATTATAGTCTAATGAGGAGGCTGAAAAAATATGAATAACTTAAAATCTAATGTGGTAACATTTAGAAGAAACATCTAACTAAATAGGGGGTTCAGAGGGTAAGGGAAGGACTCCTGGAAGATATAATATCTGAGTTAGGTTCAAGTCAAATCTTGCCAGGCATAGGGGAGCAGAAAGCATTCTAAACTATCTTTATTAGAGAAAATTGTGTCAATAATTGACTTACGACAAATCTGCAAAGGAACATTTTAGTATTTTTCTGATCACAATATTTTATGGCTATACAATATGATTATTGAATATGTCCTCAGTATTAGAATCATAGAAGTGAAATAGCTGTTAGAAATCATCTAGCATAGCCACCTAGTTTTACAGATGGGGAATTAGACTGAGAAAAGTAACATATCTAAATAATCAATTCCACTGTTACTTTTCATTTACAGATATTATAAGTATGCTGTGAATGTACAGTCCAAGTGGTGCCTTCAAAGCGTTCATTTAACCCCCTGAATTGTCCACTTATTACAAAAGAGTATTTTATTCCCAGAGAGATTGTGTTTGTACCCCAATTCTGCTCAGTTATTATCTCCCCCTTAATTCACAGGGAATCATATGAAGCAATCCTTCAATAAGTACAATTAAACAGCCAGTTTAACATTATAGGGCAACATTAACATATAGTCTTTCAAAAGAATGGTTGTGGTCATATTCTCTTTACCTCCTAAACCATTTATATGTTCATTTTCTTCTGCTGGGCATACTAGTATTTTGGGGAAATATGAAAGAATTAACTGTTCATAATTAATTACTGTGATAATCTCATAGGCCTTTGATTCTTTTGCTCCTGTCCTTTGCCAGACTGACTCTCTGTTCAGCTGCACTATTGATTTGCTACCTGTTCTGCCATCATTGTTTCTGGTTCTTGTACATACTAGGAAGAGCAGCTACTCACAAATTTTGTAGTCAAAAATAATACAAAAGCAGAGAACAACACAGTTCTCTTCTTCTTCCTTTCCCTGCGATGCCAAAAATAGTATAAATGAGCTGAAAACCAGCCAAGAGGGCAAATTATGTTACAGTAACAGCAGTGTCTTCAAAATAAAAGGAAAATATTGTATAGTGATTGGTCTTCACTAATTTAGACCAGTTGAGAAGTTCACCAAAATGTTTGAATATATTAGTAAGAATTACAATTTTATTAACCTAAAATACAGAGAATCAAGTATTCTTCTGTAATGCAAGTCCACGCAATCTCTTTGGGGGAAGATTGTGCTTACATCTGACAAAAACAAAATGGAATAATCTTAAGTTAGTTAAGTTAGTTAAATCTATACCAATAGGGACTGCTTTAAAAAAAAAAATCAATTCTTACGTATAATGGAATACTATGCAGCCCTTAAAAAGGACATGGGTGGATATATCTCCAAGATATTATATTGTTAAACAAAATTATCAAAGTATAGAATAGTATATGTGAAAAGTTCCCCAATTTTATTTGAAGTATATTATACATACACTCAAAAAATATACATGCACTATACTTTGATCCACATATACAAAGGTGCACACACACAAATACAAACACATATAGGTGTATATATTCATAAAAGATAAATGAATACTCTTAATTGTTACCTATGGGGAGTAGTACTTAGGAACAGGGATAGAGGAAGTATCACTTTTCAGTCTATACTTTTTTTTATTCTTTTGGAAATGTTTACCATGTGCAACTAAAGTTCCTCTTGATGAAAGTAAAAGAAGAGAGTCAAAAAGTTGGCTTAAAACTCAACATTCAGAAAACTAAGATCATGGCATCTGGTCCCATCAGTTCATGGCAAATAGATGGGGAAACAGTGGGAACAGTGTCAGACTTTATTTTCTTGGGCTCCAAAATCACTGCAGATGGTGACTGCAGCCATGAAATTAAAAAACGCTTGTTCCTTGGAAGAAAAGTTATGACCAACCTAGACAGCATATTAAAAAGCAGAGACATTACTTTGCCAACAAAGGTTTGTCTAGTCAAAGCTGTGGTTTTTCCAGTGGTCATGTATGGAAGTGAGAGTTGGACTATAAAGAAAGCTGAGTGCTGAAGAATTGATGCTTTTGAACTGTGGTGTTGGAGAAGATTCTTGAGAGTTCCTTGGACTGCAAGGAGATCCAACCAGTCCATCCTAAAGGAAATCAGTCCTGAATATTCATTGGAAGGACTGATGTTGAAGCTGAAACTCCAATACTTTGGCCACCTGATGTGAAGAGCTGGCTCATTAGAAAAGACCCTGAAGCTGGGAAAGATTGAAGGCAGGAGGAGAAGGGCACGACGGAGGTTGAGGTGGTTGAATGGCTTCACCGACTCAATGGACATGAGTTTGGGTAAGCTCCGGGAGTTGGTGATGGACAGGGAGGCCTGGCGTGCTGTAGTCCATAAGATCTCAAAGAGTCGGATACTACAGCGACTGAACTGAACTGAACCATGTGCAAGTACTTTTTTTTACTAATGAAAAGGTATGAGATAATGTGAAATTTGGAGAAGGAAATGGCAACTTGCTCTAGTATTCTTGCCTGGAAAATCCCATGGGCAGAGGAGCCTGGTGGACTGCATGTGTCTCAAAGAGTCAGACACGACCTAGGGACTAAATGTACAAATGTGAAATTATTTCTATTGAAAAGATATCATGCTAAATAGTATACATAGTATTATGTAGCCATATAAATGGTATGGAGCAAAATATGACAACATGATTTTTTAATGTAGAGGAACTCAAACTGGGTAAATAAAGTGTGGCCAAACAGATTCTTTGGTGTCTGCTTTAGTGAAAAGATAAGAATGATTATCAATTGTTGGAATGTAAATACGTGCTTTTAAAACACTTTCTAAAAACTTGTTTTAAATAGCTTAAGCTTTTCCTCTCCAAATTTTAATTTTGCAATTAATTTGTCTTGCATGTATTTTTTCACTAGTGGTAAATTTCTAACAAAGCCTGTTGGTATTTTAACAAATTCTGGATTTGTAGAACACTAAAGAGGGTTTTACCCATCTTTTTAAAATGAACAATAGGTAATATCTAATCCCTCTTTCAAAGTACTCTTTGAAATACTGAATTGAATATTGTTTGTAAGTTGAGAAGTCACTCAAGATTGCTCTAATCACCCTTGATGCATCTTTAGATTTATTTAGCCTCTTTGAAATCATAGGTATGTTCTGTCTGGTGAGTCAGAATCTCACAACTTTGGGTTGTTGAAAAAGGGCTTTCCCAGTTGGTGGACTGTGAGTGCCTTTCTTTTAGTGACTGCAAGCCTTTGGCCTTCTGGCTACTCATTAACACCTTCTTAAGAGTGCTGGTAATTGAAAGGAAAGGTGAAGTACAAACTGGTTAATATTGCTGCCCCAGCCCCTAAATAAAAATCTGGGTGGATTCTATGAAAACCAGGGGTTAATTTTCTCTAGTGCTACCACATGGATAATCAAGTCAGAATCTATAGAGCTGGAGGATTTGGTTTTATGGTTACTCCTGGGATTATTTTTAAATAGAATTTATGATTGATTTGAACATGAATTCACCCAGTGTAGTGACTTTATTATGGAACACATTCAGAGACACCTCTTGGGACTTTTCTACTCTGGCACTGATCGTGATCTTGAACTGAAAAATGCAGAGATACCTGAAATTTAATTAAATAAAAAATTTTTAATTAATGGTTTCTGTTTGCGTTCTCTGCAACTTCAGAAAAAAACTCACATGAATTGTGACAAATTTCATTTTAATCTCTAGGGACTTTAATCTTCATATAATAAGAATATCTCCACTGATTCGTATATTCAAGAGTAAACATAATAACTGACTTATGTTAAAGGTCATATTTGGAATCTTATATTTCCCCTGAGGTTTGGTTACAAACATTCTTTCTGGGATTCTTTCTTGCATTTACAAACCCTACCCATCTCTCAAGACCTAATTCGAGTCTCCAGTCTTTGATAAAAATCTTCCTTCATGCACTGCTATCATGCACTGCTTTCTATAAACTCCTATGGTTTTTATTGTCTGACATTCAGTCTTGCTGTTGACTATTTACTAGCTTAAGCATTGGTTATAAAGCGTGTCTCCCCAAAGAAATGATAGCTTCCTTAAGGGCAGGAACTATAAATAGTTTTAATTGTATTGACATAGAGGTCTTTTGAATTCATTACAGTACCTACCAGAGAGGACCTAGTGGGTGCTCAGAAATATTAGATTATTTTAGTCCATCTTCAGGCTGTTACATAAGTTACATTAAAAATTCTTTCTGTCTCACTATTGCCACTGCCTCAATTAGTTCCATCCCTTACTATATCATTTTTTTTTTTACAAGGCAGGACAAAATGTTGCCACTGATATTGAACTCTAGTTTGGCTTATCTGCTGGCAGCAGGCTTTCCTGTAGGGCATTGTGAGTGTTTACAAAGCTAGTATAGCTAATCTGTTACAGAGCTATCTTGCCCTTTTGGTCTGATTTATTTTCATGGTGCTGCAATATTCTCTGGGTGACTGTGGAAGCTCAGACTTCGACTTTTGCAGGCATCAATGACAAAGTAGTAACTTTGTGGAACCAGAAATTATGGCATGTTCACAAGTGACCATCTACAGTTAAAGGCCAAGCACTTTTGTGATGATGAAGGGCCTTCTGGCCAGTATGTCAGGAAGGGAGCAGGGTGACTATACCTGCTCTCCCCACTACCTCTTTCTACCCTGCCCATCTCTGTAGGCCTCATGCCATCTCAGCTCCAACACCTTCACATAATATTTTAATATGACACATGACAATTTATCTCCTTTCTCCAATGAAAGCCAGAGAAAATGTTTGCCTCCCTCTTCTGCTCATGTCTTTAAGGAGTTTCCCTCTGCCAGAAAAACAACTTGAGATACTATGAAATTTGCGAGACTTGCATGGAACTTTATGTGGCTACTTCGTAGCCATCCCTGCCTAGGAAATAACTCTAGAGGAATTAGGGACAATATTTCAGGGTCACAAGAGGCATCCTATCTTGGACTTGGGTATTTTCTGCTGTTTCAGCCTCATGGTTCCTCTCCCTGAAAAGAACAGGTGTGCCTGACAGCAGGCGTGTTTGTTCTACTTTTCCTATGGCAGCTGTCACTCCCCAGGTAACTCCCTTTTCCAGGTGGTGAATTCTTACAACCCATCATCTTCTTTCCTGGCTACCATTACTTTAAAAAAAGGTTTGGCTGTCAACCTCCCTCGTTGGAATTCATATTCTGTTGAACTGTTATTGTTGTTATTGGACTTTTTTTTTTTTGTCTTTGGGTTTTGGGTTGAGTTTTTAAAAGGGAAATTATATCTTCCAACGGATTGTATTTACAATTCAGACAAACTTAACATTTTCCTTTCAAAAGCCTCTATGAAAGTCTGTACCCATCTTTGATTTGGATGGAGTTTTGAAGCCTTCTTCAGTGACAGCTTTGGGTATCTCCATTTTCGCATTTTCCAGTAGATCTTGGGGTCTGTCCTCAGTCAGGACACCTGCTGCTGGGACTGCCAGTCACCACATGCTTGGCTTTTATCCTCCCTTGTTTCTATTCATAGCGTGTACTTCTCATAACTCTAAAGGACTATTTGATGCCCCCACGTTGTTTAATATCTACATGACTAAAGCAGCTGAGAGAATTAGCATGTGTCCTAAGCCTAAGGAAAAATCCAGTCCAAAAGAAATTGTATCACAGGCCAAGATCATTTTTAATGAGCTCTGCTGCTCAATCTTACCTATTCCTCTGTTGGGCTCCCTTGGGCATTTTGTAGATATTTGAGAGTCAGCTTTAAAGGGGAACTTTCAGGCGTGCACTTGACTCTCAGTATAACAATGTTTACTGAGCCCTCACAGTGCACAGGACCCTTATAGTGGCCCCCGATAAGATGCAACAGAAGCGAGTGTACTGTTCTAACACTCAAGCAATCAAGGGACCTGGACTGAGTGAGACAGAATTCAGGCAAATAAAAGACTTACGTGTATTTTGAAGACACTAGATGGATAAGGGTGACATGGGTGCCCCTGGGGTATCTAAGGGGGGCGTGCATAAAATGAATGTGTGATCACAGTTAGAAGACGGTAGGCATCTTTAGTGGAGTGGAAGAGCTTTTCTCATGAGGCTTTTCAGGGACTTCAGTAAATGTGATGAATGCACAGTACAGAAAACAGGTTTGTCTTCTGATAGAGTTATAGGATGATAATAACAATAACTCCCAATTTTATTGAAGTTTTACTCTGTGTCAATGTAAAACGAATGAAAGAATTAAGAGAACATGAAAATTTAAGCTTTAGAGAAATACATTAAAAGAATTTTTTTTTTTTTTGGCTATACTGCACAGCTTGTGGGATCTTAGTTCCCCAACCAGGGACTCAACCCAGGCCCTGGCAGTGGAAACATGGAATCCTAACCACTAGATCTCTAGGGACCTCCCAAGAAATACATTCATGAAGTGTCAAGTGTATCGCCATGGTTGCAGTGTACCTGGGGAGGTGAATGAAGTGTGTGTGTGTTGGGGTGGGGAGGAGAGGGCGGGGGGCAGAGACAGATGGAGAGGGAGAGGGGCAGAAAAAGACAAGGAGAGACAGATACAGAAAGAGGGAGACAGAGAAACTTGGAGACTAGGGCAGGGTCTGGGAATTAGGGGTTACAGTGTAGATGAAGAGTAAATTAATTGAGGAAAAGAGTACAAGATAATAGAGTGTTCAAAGAGAATTCACAGTTCTAGATCTTGGAGTTACATTCTTTACCTTCTAAATAGATATGTCAGTGAAACCTTGGACTTATTTTGCTCATGTAGAATGAAATAGATTTAAATTTAAAAAGAGTTTTCACAGAAAATAAAGTGTTTCTTTATAATGCTAAATTTTGACTTTCAGAGTATGTCTAATTTTTCCACGTGTTTGTAATCCATGGCAAGTCTAGGGCATAGCTTATTGGAAATTAGAATGCCAAAGCCATGTCAGAAGACTAAGCAGGTAGAGATTTACAGTGAATTATTTAAGAAATTCACATCATCACATTAGCACATGGCTTAGCTGTATTATGACAGTGGAAAAGCTGGCATAAGAGCCTCCTAGAGCACCAAGTGATATGCCTGAGGTCCCTTTCCTGCAGGTGAATTCTCTAGTGGCAGTTATTGCAATTTATGCCAGAGGCTTATTTTTATGCAGACATAATCTCTGGCAGAAATTTCACAGCCTCTGTTGACAGAACTGACAGTGTCTATAGGCCCAGGGTACAGGACAACACCAGCAATCAGTTAGCAGCCAGCAAATATTTATTATATCTTGACCATGCACTGAACACCCAGCTATCAATGAGGCAGGTATAAAAGAAGTGCCATATAGGATCTCCTCAAATACTTTATAGTCTAGTTTGGGCAAGAGGCTGACACACTTAAAGCAACTAAAATAGTGACAAGGCAATATTGAAGCAAATGCCATGTAGGGGGAGGGGTAAGTATTTTATGATATTAGCAAAGGGAGAAATCAATTAGTTCAATCTATTGGGGCCATCTTCATGAAGGAAATAGCTTGTCCTATTAACTCAAAAGATGGTAAAGGTTAGAGAAACAGGGTGCAAAAAGGATATCTGTTTATGAGGAAAATAATTCAAAGGAAGGCAAAGAAGAAACTTGGTATTTTCATAGTATAACAAGGAGGCCAGTTTGATTGGCATGTAAGACAGGTTTGACATCAATGGAAAATAAGGTTGGGCCAGATTATCAAAGGACCTTAACAAGCAGGTCAAATGTTTTGAATTAAATATATTGAGAAACGGGGGACCATTGATATTGCAAAATAGGAGTATACCATGATCATTAAGGGAGTATTTTAAGAAGGTGAATATGATACTGATATACTGGACAGATTAGAGAGGGGAGAGAAAGTTATAAAAATATCATAGCTGTAAAAGAAGCACATATTTGACTTCCATCTCACCTTTCAAAGAAGTCATACAGACCATTCCCAACAAAGTCCGAGATCCATTGTTAGAGGGACCATGCATTTAGCTCAGTTGAGAAAATCTCCAGTTTTCAAGTGTAATTAGGTTTCTAGAGATTTTCTTTTAGGAATTATGATTCCTTTTTATTAGAGCTACCTCTCAAAATTTCTCCATCTAAGGCTGATGAAATATCATGGTGACTCTTGCGATAGAAAAGTGGAGCATATAAAAAGATGGAGATTTCTGTCTGTTTTTGCTTTTTTTTTTTTGTTTTGGTTTCTTTTTGAGAAGAAACAGGATGTTGCAAGAGGAAAATATAGGCAAATCAAAATAATTTAGGTGAATGACCCAAAACCCAGGATATAGTTCAAAATTGAAAAGCAAACATGTGCCATCCCAAAGAAAGAAAAACTAGAATAAGAAGTTGGGCACTCTGGAGAACTCAGGACATAAACTAAATATTACTGGAAGTATGCCTAAACATTAAGATAATTAGTTATTTCACTTTGATTCAGGCACATGGTTATTTCCGTCAAACTTTGTGTCAACTTGGTTATATTTATATCATTATCAAAGGAAAACTGATTGCTCGATTTGAGGGAAATACTTTTCTTTAAGATTTTTGGAAATTAAGACTCATGAAAGCTAGTTCTTCAATGAAAACCTTTTAAAGATAATTGATATCACAAAGAGGTTAATTATAAATGACACTGTAAGGGTAAAAGAAGTCAAGTATATCTTGTTTGTCTTTTACCTTCCTCTGTTCTTCCCTGTGGTTCAGTGGTAAAGAATCCACCTGCCAGTGCAGGAGATGCAAGAGACGTGGGTTCAATCCTTGGGTCAACGAGATCTCCTGGAGGAGGGCATGGCAACCCATTCCAGTATTCTTGCCTGGGAAATCCCATGGACAGGGGAGCCTGATGGGCTACAGTCCATAGAGTCGCAAAAAGTCAGACACTACTGAAGCAACTTAGCACGCAGGCACATTCTTTCCCTACAACATGATTTCTTTCCTTTAGACCACTGGTTCTCAGCTCTGCCTGCACATTAGGATGTCTATAAGAACTTTCCAAAAATTTCACTGCCCAGACTCCACCCTTGATTAATTCAAGCTTTGATATTTTCCAAAGCTCCCTGAATGCATGCTAAATCTCTTCGATCATGTCCAACTCTGTGTGACCCCATGGACTGTGGCCCACCAGGCTCCTCTTTCCATGGGATTCTTCAGGCAAGGATACTAGAGTGGGTTGCCAATTCCTTCTCCAGGGGATCTTCCCAACTCAGGGATCGAACCCATGTCTCTTATGTCCCCTGCCTTGTATAGCGGCTTCTTTACCACTGGCACCACCTGGGAAGCCCCCTTCAAAGCTCCCTAGGGGATTTTAATAGGTAGCAATCATCTTTGCCTCTTCCCCTCATTATATAATTTCTTAAGGCAAAACACTTGTTGCAAGGAACGTATTTTACCTAGACTAAAAACTGATGTTACACTGATGACTGAAATCTCTTGAGGGCAGATCCTTGTTTTGTTCCTTTTTGTGTCCCTCACCTGGCTGTGGTCAGAAAAGTCTGTTAAATTACTATTAAGTAGAGGTATAAGCAGTAACTGGGATTGCAACTAGGACCTCAGATATGTGAGTTTTTACATAAGGGGTGAGGGGCAGGGAAAATCTAGATTGTAGGATACACTAGTGGTGGCTATAGCGAGAAAGTCCTGGCTAGATCCTGTGGATATAAAATGCCACTTTAGAACTGTAGTCTATTGCTAGATCTTTTAGTTATTCATGCTGTGACTTTAGGTAAGGTACTTGTCACTGGATGTCTCTGATCTTTGTAAAATGAAGAAAATAGTTTCAGCCCTACTTACTTCACAGGGTGGATGTGCAATTCAGTTGAAATTTATAGTTATTAGTGTTCATTTAGCAGTATTTTTAAGTACAATAAGCTAGATATATGTAGAGTTGTTATTATGATTCATAAAGCCAGTGAATAGACTTTTTGTCAGGATGAAAAGCCTGTGAGAATCAATAGAGTACTATAAGTGCCTTTAACCATCATATTCAGTAGAAGTGAAAGAAATAGACTGTTTTTGAAAGGCTTCTTCCCTCAAAGGTTGTGTTCTTTATAAACTCAAAAAAGAATTATGTCCATGTTGGACATTGCATAATTTTTGCAGATTTCATTAATACTATGAAAATAATACTAAAGGAAGTTGATATGAATTTAAGTTCAAGGTGCAGTTATTAACTTGCATTATAAGCTTGAACAACATACACATGCATGTACTTGCATTTGTTTATTCATTAAAGGGAAGGCATCAAAGACATTATTGTTTGTTGAAAACATTTATCTATTCAGTCTATGTTTATTCAACACCTATTATATGTTTGCCAATACTTTTTAGAGCCTGGAATAAAACAGTGAAAAAAATAGACAAATTTCCTACCCTAATGAAACTTTCTTGTAAGAGGTGGGACATGATATAATTAAAGTGCAAAGAATTACTATTGGATAAAAAACAAAGCAGGGTAGGGACATAGAATGATGAATGAGGCTAGAATAGTGCATGATTTTTATGTGTCAAGATTCACTATAGGCACCTCCCACGTTATGTTTATATAATCTTTATAAGTATCTTATGTAATATATATTATTATCTTTATTTTAAAGATAGACTCAGAGTTTAAGAAACTTGCCTAAGGTTACATAGTGTCTGTATAACAAAATTAGAATTGAAACTCAGATCTACCTGAGTTCAAAACCCATTTTCTTTCTACTACATGTGGCTAAGCACTTATGTAACTTCATCGATGTTTCCGTATTCCTTTCTGCAAAAGAAAAATGTTGGACTTGATCCGAAATTTAAATCTGGTATATTATGCACCCTAGATGTCTTGCAGATAATAACATTCTAAAAACTGAAGTAATTATCAGTATTGAAAAGTAAATGATTTCATACAAAACTATTGATTTCCAATTTGTCTTTAAGTATTGGAAAGTCTGGCATCCCCCACCTGGGCCTGTATTACCACTTTGCAACACCAGGTGCAGCTGAACAGTAGCACTTCTTTCGGACAGAGTATATTTTATGATTATCCACCAATTCTTACAGCTGTAACCCACCCAGGTCCCTTACATTAACTTATGTACCTGATCCGTGCCGGTATTTGAATGTGTCACTTGATGGAACACATGGTCTGAAAAGCCCCTTCCAATTCCAAAATATGATCCAGTGTTGAAAATTCAGTTTTAAATGTTATTTTCCTTTTTAGCTTTTAACTATTTGACAGCCTTAGTTATGTTTCAGTAAGTTTTCTTCCTTCATATATTTCTCACTTTGTGTATTTTTTATGGTTTAGCAACCATGTAAATGATAATCAAGGCTGCACACTAACACCTTTATTTTTCCACTTAAAAATATTATCCAGTGAGTCCTTATGAAGGAAAAGAAAACATGAAACATGCTAAGCATAAGTCTCAAGCATGCATACAAAATAAAAGCAGCATAATTCGCAAGTCATTCATAATGGTAGTTAAATTCTGCCAATATGGAAGCATGAAAGCCAGTTTAAAAGTCCATGTTTTAGTTAAGTCTATTATTCACCCTAGCCTTTAAAATCCAAATAATTTATTAAGCTAATATTGGTGAGGAGAGAAATCCAATGATAATACAGAAAGGGGTGTAGTAAAAGAACTCTTCCATGAAAATCATTCGAAGTATAATTATTCTTAAGCATAGCATTATTAAAATGTATTTCTATAATATAAAAGGTTTTATTAGTATTCTGTGATATAAGGTACCCTATTGCATTATTATGTTCAATTATTTCTCTTAATATTTATGTTTTTATAGCTTTTATTTTATAGTGGTAAACAATGGAATCTCTGCTAGACGCAGAGTGAATTACAGTTGTGTTTAATGTTGTAGGTACAAGTTGTTTTGTCAGCTCACAGCCCCAATTATCTGTCCATATAGTTGTCCTAGAGCTGCCCTGAGGCACAATAGCCTCTAAGTCCTGTTTAGTGATTCATACTCTTGTTACTTGTTTGATTTCACACAAGTGTAGTAGAAGCTCACTTACATAGTGCATGGTGAAGTATGACATGGAGTCCCTTTCCCTCATTCCAGCCCCAAATGTTTCCCTTTGTAGCCTGCCTGGGATTCCCAGCCTTAGAGAGTCATTTCTTTGAGTATAGCTATTGTTCCCTTTTGGAGAGCAAACCACTTAAGAAAAAAAGTGAAGCCATTGTCCCATATATAAACAATATAGGCTTCATTCAGTTCAGTTGCTCAGTCATATCCGACTCTTTGCAGCCCCATGGACTGCAGCATGCCAGGCTTCCCTGTCCATCACCAACTCCCAGAGCTTACTCAAACTCATGTCCATTGAGTCAGTGATGCCATTCAACCATCTCATCCTCTGTCGTCCCCTTCTCCACCTGCCTTCAATCTTTCCAAGCATTAGGATCTTTTCAAATGAGTCAGCTCTTCGCATCAGGTGGCCAAAGTATTGGAGTTTCAGCTTCAACATCAGTCCTTCCAATGAATATTCAGGACTGATTTCCTTTAGGATGGACTGGTTGGATCTCTTTGCAGTCCAAGGGACTCTCAAGAGTCTTCTCCAACACCACAGTCCAAAAGCATCAATTCTTCAGTGCTCAGCTCCATATCTCACATCCATACATGACTACTGGAAAACCCATAGCTTTGACTAGACGGACCTTTGTTGGCAAAGTAATGTCTCTGCTTTTTAATATGCTGTCTAAGTTGGTCATAACTTTTCTTCCAAGGAGCAAGCATCTTTTAATGTCATGGCTGCAGTCACCATCTGCAGTGATTTTGGAGCCCAAGAAAATAAAGTCTGTCACTGTTTCCACTGTTTCCCCAACTATCTGCCATGAAGTGATGGGACTGGATGCCATGATCTTAGTTTTCTGAATGTTAAGCTTTAAGCCAACTTTTTCACTCTCCTCTTTCACTTTCATCAAGAGGCTCTTTAGCTCCTCTTCACTTTCTGCCATAAGGGTGATGTCATCTGCATATCTGAGGTTATTGATATTTCTCTTAGCAATCTTGATTCCAACTTGTGCTTCATCCAGTCCAGCATTTCTTTTTTTCTTTCTTTCTTTTTTTTACAGCTCTTTACAGCTCAGAGTTTTATTTGGCAAGCAAAGAAAAGTACACCCTCGAGGCAAGAAGGTGGGTGGACCCCAAAGGAGAGGCCTCAATCCATCTTGGCTTCCTCCTTTTATAAGTTTGTCTTCTCCCAACCCTGAGCCTGCCCTATGCAAATTGGACTAGCCATGAAGAGGGCGTATTTGTTTCACCTGAAGTTCTCACTCTGGTCTGCAGATATTCTTTCATTCTAATTTTTGCAGGCTTTCCCCTTTTTTTTGTCTTTTAGCCACTGCCATTTTGGACTCCTTTTTCCTATTCTAACTACCTAACATTCCCCCCTCAACGATGGGAAACACAATTCTATGGGAGTAGGGGCATTAAGTTCTCTCTGGCTACTTCCTGCTGAGCTGGGATGGCTAGGGGCATTTCCTGCTTCCCCCTACCACCCCACCCCCACCCCCACTCTTGCTAGTCTCAAGCCTCAGAGTCCTTATAGCAGTGTCCAGCTAAGGGTGAGTGATATTTTCCATGGTTGGGTGTAGTTTTATATATCCTTGTGGAACTGGCACTGCATATTATAGCTTGTTGACCTTAACTGGAGGTCTGGAATCTGAGGCTTTCTGCTGAGCTGCCATGTGAGCTTTCTGCCGAGTTTGTTTTTGCTGTCCTGGTTTCTAGCACGCTGAGCTTCTTGTTCCTTCTGCTGCGCTGGGTTTTCTTCACATTCAGCTTCCACAGTGAGAGCTTTTGCCTTGTTGGGCTTCTGCTGGGCTTAGCCTCCACCTTGCAGGGTCTGAGCCAAGGTTGTTTCAGCCAAGTTAAATCCAAGAAATGGCACCAGATATGTTGGAGGAGTGTGAAATTTTCTTGGTTCTGTCTCGCCACAGCAAAGATTTGAAACAGCAGACCAGTGTTACAGCTCTGTTACAGTTCAGAATTTTATTCAGCAAGCAAAGGAAAGTACATCCTCGAGGCATGAAGGCAGGCCAATCCCAAAGGGGAGGCCCAGTCCCGCATTTCTCATGATGTACTCTGCATATAAGTTAAATAAGCAGGGTGACAATATACAGCCTTGACGTACTCCTTTCCTGATTTGGAACCAGTCTGTTGTTCCATGTCCAGTTCTAACTGTTGCTTCCTGACCTGCATATAGATTTCTCAAGAGGCAGGTCAGGTGGTCTGGTATTCCCATCTCTTGAAGAATTTTCCACAGTTTATTGTGATCCACCCAGCCAAAGGCTTTGACATAGTCAATAAAGCAGAAATAGATGTTTTTCTGGAATTCTCTTGCTTTTTTGATGATCCAGCGGATGTTGGGAATTTGATCTCTGGTTCCTCTGTCTTTTCTAAATCCAGGCTTCATTAGCAGGATGAAATCTTTCATTGGTTTGCATGCCAAAGTGTTATCGAGCATAGAGCAAGTCCCTGGAGATGCAGGACACAGAACAGGTAACTCTTAAGGGGAGAGAGAATAATTGGGTCCAGATATAAGAGAGTCACCAGGAAGGTCATGTCTGGGATGGCTTTGGTGGAGAGCCTTGGACAGTCTATTCTTGGTTGGGGATAAAGGAAAAGGACAGTAAAATGGGGATGTGAAAGTAAAATAAGGTTAAATTTCACCAATTTCCTGTTACTCTGTCCTTGGGGCTAACCCTCATGTTATGTGTTGGTTATACATTAAAAAGACAGTAAACCTCCCATTAGTATTAGTGTTTGAGGAATGGGCCACTATAACTGAAAGCTTTTGTTTATTTGGATTGAGATATATTGTAAAATAAAGATAACAGTAAAGTTACAAATTGCTGTGAAGCAGCAGATAAGGGAGGAAAAGCCATATTAAATTTGCTGTGTGACATAGAGGGCTCAACCCAGTGCTCTGTGACAACCTAGAGGGGTGAGACGGGGTGGGCAATAGGAGGGAGGTTCAAGATGGTGAAGGCATATGTATACCTCTGGCTGATCATTTTGATGTATGGCAGAAACCAGCACAATATTGTAAAGCAATTATCTTCCAATAAATTTTTTAATTAAAAAAATAAGGAAATGGAAAGAATAAATAACAAAGATGAATATTAATATCCTTATTTAATTCTTGAATTGACATTTTCTCATTATCCCATCAGCCCCTCCCCTCTGCCCCCAGTTATTTGGAAACATACTGTTATCTACATTTTACAATATTGTATTAGTTTTCTCTTGCTGCTGCAATAAATCACCACACATTTACTGGGTTTAAACAACAAAAATCTGTTATCTTACAGTTCTGGAAGTCAGAAGTTTTAAATAAGTCTCACTGGGTATCGGCAATGCCATGTTTCTCTTTAAAGCTTCTAGAAGATAATCTGATTCCTTGCCTTTTCCAGCTTCTGGAGGCTGTCCACATTCCTTGGCTCATGGCCCCTTCTTCCACCTTCAAAAGCCGCAAAATTATGTCTCTTTGATCCTTTTTACGATGTTCTATCTCCTTTTATCCTTTTCTGCCTCACTTCTATTTTTAAGGGCCTTGAGATTACATTAGATACACTTAAGTAATCCAGGATGGTCTCTCTATTTTAAGGTGAGTTGATTAACAACCTTAATTCCACCTGCAATATTAATTCCCCTTTGCCATGAATCCAAATATATTTACAGGTTCTGGGGATTAGGACATAGATATCTTTGGAGGGGCCATTATTCTGCCAACCACAAATATAATGAATACTAATTATTACACTGATTAAAACATTAGGTTTTTCACAGTAATAAAAGTGAGCTGACATCTCATATTCCCAGAATAAAACACACAGATTTATAACATTTTAACTAGGTGCACATATAAGAGAGAAACATTAAACAAAATGGTGACAATGTTTTAAAATAAAGGAATGGAAAAAGAGGTGCAAGAAAACTTTCAATAAACAGTGAGTAGAGAGATGTCAATATCAAATAAAGTGGTATTTAAGACCAAAAGCTTGAAATAGAACCTACATGTATTCATTTATTGAATAAATGTTTTTTATATTAACTATTTGAATGATACATGAAGCATTTGGTAAAATTACAAAGACAGTTGTGGAATACAGCTATCAGAAATTTAAAAATAGGTAGTAAAAATAATACAATATATTTGAAAACATAATTAAGAAACTTGACCTAATATTTTGACAAAAACATAGAATTGTATACTCCAATGGAAAAGAATGTACATTCATAACTTATGCCCTGGGCCCTTTACAAAAGCTGACTGTGTACTTTGCCACAGGAAAAACCTTGATCAATTCCCAAGTAGCAAACTGACAGGTAACATTCTCTGATGAAATTTATAAAGTTTAGAAATGGACAATAAAAATATTTTAAAAATAGAATCTTGTAACCATAAAATATTTTTAATAAATAATTTTTGTATCAAAAATGAAGTCTAAACATTTAAAATTATTCAAAAAGAAACAAAACTGATATTACTTCATAAAAAAATCCTAAGGGTGTGGTTAACAACATCACAAAAGAAATATTAAGGCATTAAATGAATTTAAGGAAGTATTGGAAGAAATATGCAACTCAGGGGAACAGAAACAGAAAAAATACATATATCACATGAAAGTAGTCATACATAACTAGCTAAAATTATTTAACGAATTTCAAAGCTAAAAGTTGACTCCACAAAAAAATGTAGAGAAAAAAAGTTCTTTGTTTTACACTTAAACATACATACATTGATAAATTTCCTGACCTCCAAAAATAACGAGAAATCTTGCAGGTTTCCTGGAAGAAATAGCAAAGAAAAAAATTAAGACAGGTATTGATTGTCTCTTATCTAGAGATATTGGTTTTTTTTTCTTATCTACACAGGAAAAAATTAAGACAGCATTGGTTTTCTCATCTCTATCATAGAAGCTAGAATATAATGTAATAGCATCTAGAAATTTCCAAGGAAAAAAGACTTCAATCCAAGCATCTTATTATGACTCAATCAGGATATCACTCACCTGTTTGATTTGGAGAGAGAGAGATGTTTGAGGACATGCCCGAATTCATAAAGTATATTACTCTCATGGGCTCCCCAGGTGGCGCTAGTGGTAAAGAATCTGTCTGCAATGCAAGAGACATGAGAGACCTAGGCTTAGTCCCTGGGTGGAGAAATCCCCCTGGAGGAGGGCATGGCAACCCACTCCAGTATTCTTGCCTGGAGAATCCCGTGGACAGAGGAGCTTAGCAGGCTGCAGTCCAGGGAGTCGCAAAGACTGAAGTGACTTAGTGCACACACATGCACGCACATCACTCTCATACATTCCCATCTTATATCATTAAGTAAAATAAACAAATGTAATTTATAAAATCTCATTTACATAAAAATAAGAGGAAAGTCTTTTCATATGTGTCTATATATGTTTATGGGCCTACAAAAAGGTAAGGAAAGATAGCCACTCACTCTATGATGAATATCAGTTGCCTTGTAATGGGATTGGAGGAGGCAGAGAAGGACCTATTAATTCATTTTGTCTTTATGAACATCTGTATTGTTTGAATCATAATGAGAAATTTTTTGGTAATTAAAAAAATGTATAAGTGGACTGAGAAAGAGAAATAAGCAACAATGGCTCTTAGTGAGTAGATATCTCTTGATGGAGTCAGAGCCTCAGTTGCTAGCATAATTCAGTCATTAATGAAGGGAGGGTGGGGTTAAAGGGAAAAATGTGTAAAAATAATCCTGTTATATAGAAGCCTTCCTAAGTGAAGCATGAGACCCAGAACCTATAAAGGACAAAAATGGCCAGATTTGATGACATAAAAATTGAACATGCATAAGCAACAAGCACCAGGGCTTCCCTGGTGGCTCAAAGAGTAAAGAATCTGCCTGTAATGCAGGCGACCTGGGTTCAATCCCTGGGTCGGGAAGATCCCCTGGAGAAGGGAATGGCAACCTACTCCAGTATCCTGGCCTGGAGAATTCCACGGACAGAGGAGCCTGTCGGGCTACAGTCCATGGGCTCCCAAAGAGTCGGATAGGATTGAGCGACTAACACACACGAGCAACAAGGAGAAGCAAGAGGTTGAGAGATAATATTTGGCACATCTAAAATGAAACAAGCTAGAACATTCCATATACAAATGAAAGAATTACATATTACCAATAAATATATAAAAAGACACTCAAATAAGAATACAAATGTAAATACATATAAATAAAATGCAAATAAGAATGGTATAGCATTTTTACCTTCATATTTGGCAAAAGGAACAGAAAGATAGCTGATAAAATCTACTGTTTTTAAGGACATAAGGAAGGTGGCGCCTGGGCACACTGTTGAGTAGGAATGTGAGTTAGAATAATCTTTCATAGCATAACTTGGCAGAATCTAACAAATCTTAAAAAGCATATGTGCTGTGACCAGCAATCAGGTTTTCAGGAGTTTAACTTACATAAAAATAGCAAGAGTGCAGAAAGATATGTGTACAAGGATAGTGATTGAACCTTGATTGTAATAGTACATACTTCAAAACAAGCTAAACATGAAAATCTGGTTAATAAATTATGATATCAGATAATGAAATTCCTTGCAAGTATTGCTGGCAGAGGATGAAATGGTTAGATAGCATCACTAACTCAATGGATATGAATTTGTGTAAACTCCAGGAGATAGTGAAGGACAGGGGAACCTGGTGTACTACAGTCCATGGGGTTGCAAAGAGTTGACATGACTTGGCCACTGAACAACAACAAAATTAAAAAGAATGAAGCAGATCCATATATTCTGACATGGAAAAAGTCAATGAGAGGTGAGAGATGAGTTGCAGAACTTGTCATATGTATCAGTTAACATGATGCTTAGAGAGTGAGGAATTCACATAAAATCCATATTTTGGATTGATTCAGAGTTAACCATATTTTCTTATAAAAATTCAACCTTTAATTATTGAAAGTCTTTTTAAAATTACTCCTTTTCTTTGTGATATCTGAGAAACATTCTTAAGCCTTCATTCTATGACTATCTGGTAATAGAAGAAAGAGACAAAACAGAGAAATACTATAAGGCATTTAATAATGACTATTTAGTAATGAGTAAAATAAAACTCTAATTACCACACTAATTGGTTAGACCAAAACTTTGGAATGAGGCAATTTGAAGTAAACCTTGAAAAATGATTTTAACTTTCAACAGACAAATATAGAGAGGTTGGTCTTTCTATGCAAAAAAAAAATTATTTGAATTTAAGGACAATATTCAAATACTGACTAGTTGTTGAAGTGTAGGTACTTGAAGGTTTGGCTTATTCAGGCTAGGCAGGAACAGACTTCAGAGTCAAATAGATATGTGATCAGATTGTAGCTCCATTTTTTAAAATTGACAATGCCAGGGTACTTAGCTTGACCATGTTCTCTCATGTGTAAAATAAAGTTAATAATGGCTACCTCTTCGAGTCGTTGTGATGATTATATCTTTAAATGCAAAATATATATATATAACTCTTTCTTAGCACAAAATAGACCCTTACTGAATGTCAGTTCTGATCTCTTCCTTGACATTGAGTTGAGTAAGACCTCTTTCACTTGGCTGAATAGCTAATGTGCAGTATATTTTTCTTAGAATTTCTCTTCATGCTTAGAACCCCAACATGACACTTTTCCTTGCTTCTGTTAGAAAATTGGCTATTCCCTGACTTAAGTTCTCTATATCTTCATTGAAATGTCTTCCTCTTCTTAAATTCTTACATGTAAATATTAATTCATATGCTTCAGAGACAGCCCAAGCCAGGATATGAAACTCAGTCCAAAGAGTTTGGATAGAAAGAAGGAAAAATGTAGACAAGTTTTCTGTTTGGTTAAATTTGAGAAACCAGCATCAGAAAGTGGGTTTGACATTTTGAGTCCAGATCTTATAAGCTTGATATTCCCTTTCTGTTTCATTCCTGGGGGCAGAGCTAATGTCAGAATATAGAGAGCTCTGAGCATATACATGACTTGGCTACCACAGAGTAGTGTTGAGCCAAGTGACTTAATTTTTCTTGATAAAGGTGAGAGGGTCAGATGAGCCAGGGAATGTACTAGAAGGAAGCAAAGGGTGAATAAGTTAGAGAGGGGTGTCCAGAGTAAGATCATATCAGAAGGCAGCAGAATAGTGCAGTCAACTAGCAGAACAAGCTCATCAACCAGGCTTATTGGAGTTGAAATAATAAGAAAATTAAAAAATCTACAGGAGGAATCTATCAGAGTTCAATTCAGTAGATAGTTATAAGGCACTGATTATGGATCAGGCTCTCCCCTTGGTCCTGGAGTGTACAAGTGATACACCCGAGGACAGTTAAAAATCCAAGTCAAAAAACAAGAGCCAGTAAATTTGTGTGGGGATAAGGGATGGGATACAAACATCCATTAGCAGAGACTTGACCATGAAGACATTTCCCAAATTGAACTCTATATCTATTTCCTCTGAATTTTTTTTTAGTAGTCAGGACTCTGATTGCAATGATGGAAACCCAATGCCAACTAGCTTAAGAGAAGACAAATTTTTATTGGCTAGTATCCATTCAACAAGGTGGACGTGGTCTTAAGGAAAGCTAGAACACAGGCTGAAAGCATTGACTTGAGCACTATCAAAACTTCTTATGCCTAGCTCTCTCTTTCTGCATATCACCTTCATTACGTACAAATTGGAAATCTGGCCAGTGCTAACTGTTCTGGGCTGTCAACCTATGCAGCAGACTAAGAGGAAAGGGTCTCTTCTACCTACTTGCAATAAATATTAAAAAAAAGAAAGAAAGAAAGAAAACCTGAGAACATATCTGGATTGGCCTGGCCTGAGGACATATCTGGATTGGCATGGCCTAAGTCCCAGACTAGATCAGGTGTACATCTCTTAGTCACTGTGGCTATGACTGCAAAACAGATAGGAGCTTCTTTTTTTTTCAATCGAAAGTCTAAAATAGTGGTAAAAAGAATGTTTTCCTTAAAGAAGTGAGACTACAGATAGATATGGTCACTGGGGAAATCACAGTGAGTCAGTCATTCAAACATGTGGCAGTTCCATTGCGCAGGAATGTCTCCAAACACAGCTGGTCCATATATACTGAAGGTAAGGTCCATATATACTGAAACTCTTGGCTAAAATGGAGAACACACAGCAATCGTGAGAGCAACAGATAACCAAGAGGCAGGTCTGAACCACCTCAAGCTTTCAGTTGTTCTCTATTATTGCCTATAGGATAAATTCTGAAATACTTACCTTATTAATTAAGGTCCTTCACAATCTTCCTTCACAGTATCATCATTCTTTTCACCCTCTATTTTGCTTTGTTCACAGTCAGTTGTGTCGGATTCTTTGTGACCCCCATGGACTGTAGCCCATCAGGCTCCTCTGTTCATGGGATTTTCCAGGCAGGAATACTTGAGTGGGTTGACATTTCTTTCTCCAGGGGATTCTTCTTGACCCAAGGATCGAACCCTCATCTCCTATGTCTCCTGCATTAGCAGGTGAACTTTTTATCACTGCACCACATGAGAAGCCCTTTTACTGTTTATGTTGTTGTTCAGCCGCTGTCATGTCCAAATCTTCGCAGCCACATGGACTGCAGCACACCAAGCTTCCCTATCCTTCACTATCTCCCAGAGTTTGCTCAAACTCATGTCCATTGAGTTGGTGATTCCATCCAACCGTCTTATCCTCTGTCATCCCCTTCTCCTCCTGCCCTCAATCTTTCCCAGCATCAGGGCCTTTCCCAATGAGTCAGCTCTGCATCAGGTGGCCTAAGTATTGGAGCTTCAGCATCAGTCTTTCTGATGAATATTCAGGGTTTATTTCCTTTAGGGTTAATTGGTTTGATCTCCTTACTGTCCAAGGGACTTTCAAAAGTCTTCTCCAGCACCACAGTTTGAAAGCATCAATTCTTTGGTGCTCAGCCTTCTTTATGGTCCATCTCTCACATCCTTACATGACTACTGGAAAAACCATAGCTTTGACTGGTTTGTTGGCAAAGTAATGGCTCTGATTTTTTAATATACTGTCTAGGTTTGTCATGGATTTCTTTCCAAGGAACAAGCATCTTTTAATTTCATGGTTGCAGTCATTGTCCAGTGATTTTGAAGCCTAAGAAATAAAGTCTGTCACCACTTCCACTTTTCCCCCTTCTATTTGCCTTGAAGTTATGAAATCGGATGCCATGATCTTAGTTTTCTGAATATTGATTTTAAGCCAGCTTTTTCACTCTCCTCTTTCACCCTCATCAAGAGGCTCTTTAGTTTCTCTTCACCTTCTGTATTAATTCTATAATCCAGAAAAGCTGGTTTATTTCCTGAGCAAAGAACCATGTGTTGAAGCTACTCTCAGGCTATCATCAATTCCCTAGGTCTGGCATTCTTATTCCCACTGTCTGCTTATACTACTGTCTTAGCTTAGTAAGCATTCCCAATGCACTCCTTTATTCACCAAATATATATTGTTGCTTCTTTGAAGAAAAAGTTATTTTGGACATGGCTATATACAATGATTATTAAGATGGTCATGGTTGCTACTCTCAAGGAATTCACATTCTGGTCATTTTAGACAGTCATCACATAATTATGTAAATAATCCTGAAATTATAATTTTGATCAGTGCTATGAAGAAAGAAGGATCTAATCCAGACTGAAGGGCCAAAGAAGTGAGCTATCATCTGATAGAGAAGAAGGAATTAACCAGGTAAAGAGTAAAGCAATGAGAAGGAAAAGAGGAAACAGTATGCATAAATATCATGAGAAGAAGAGCAGGATGAGAAAGTGGAAGAAGTGCAGTATTGCTAGAGGGAGAGAGAAAGAGGTTAGAGAAATAGGAAGCCAGATCATATAGGGGCTTTGAACAGTATATTAAGGACTTTGAGATTTACTCTGAACATTACAGGAAGGTATTGACAGGGGGAGATGTGGTTAGTTTTATCATATGTTTGTTGGCTGTGCAGAGAATGTATTAGAAGGGGAACAAGATTAGAAGCAAGGGGGCCAGTTAGGTTATTGCAGTCATTTAAACCAGGGATTATTAAAAGTGGAAAGGAACGAACTGGATAGGTTCAAGGTATAATTAAGAGATAAAAATGACCAGGTTTGATGTGTTCAATCTGGGGTTGGCAGGATGACTCCTAGGTTTCAGGTTTCTGCACAAGAAACTAAAATGCAATGGCAAGAGGAGGGTTGGATTTGGAGGCAATGATAGTCATATTAGCTTTGCACATTTTCTTTTTATTTGAGGTAGCTTTTACATAGGACTTACCTTGTGGTTCAGATGGCAAAGCATCTGCCTACAATGCGGGAGACCTGGGTTTGATCCCTCGGTCAGGAGGATCCTCTGGAGAAAGAAATGGCAACCCACTCCAGTACTCTTACCTGGAAAATCCCATGGATGGAGAAGTGTGGTAGGCACAGTCCATGGGGTCGCAAAGAGTCAGACACTAGTGAGTGATTTCACTTTCACTTTCACTTTACATAGCTAAGGTAGATGACTGATGAATAGTTGAATATACAAATATGGAGCACAGTATTGAGTCTAAACTTCCCTCTACTCTTTCAAACCTACCCCTTCATTAAATCCTAGCTTAATCTACCACCACCATGGGATGTCACTAACCCATTTTTCTGACCATCCTCTCCTCCATGCTCTCCTAGTACTTATTATCTGGACCATTCATTAGGCTCCAGTTGTATATTCTACCATGTATATGTAGTTATATCTTGTTTCTCTAATTAGAAATTAAGTTTCTTGATATTAGAGACTATGTTAGCTTCAACTATCCTTTGCTGCCACCACTAGCTTTACATATAGTAAGAGTTCATTTTACCTGTAACAAAGTGAATTCATAACCTTTTTGCTACTAGGTAGTATACAGTTAGAAGTGCGTGTGTGCATGTGTGTGTGTATGCTCAGTCGCCTTAGTAGTGTCCAACTCTTTGCAAACCCATGGACCACAGGCTGCCAAGTTCCTCTGCCCATGAAATTCTCCAGGCAAGAATAGTGGAGTAAGTAGTTGTTCTCCTCTCCAGGTGATCTTTCCAACCCAGTGGTTGAACCCATGTCTCCTGCATCTCCTGCATTGCTAGCAAATTCTTTACTGCCGAGCCACTGGGGGACAGGTGTTAGAAGGAACAGGTGTTAAATACAGATGACTGGGGTTTGAAATTTAACTTCACCTCCTTTACAAGAAGTGGTGACTATAGTCAAGTATTTTAACCTCTTCTTAGTTTCCTCATTTGTTAATTCATGATAATACTAATACCTGTCTCAGAGAGTTATTGTTAGGATTAAATGCATAATGTTTGCAAAGTATATAGCATAGTGTTTGTCACATGATAAGCTTAGAATAGGGCAGTGAAACATGTATACTATCATGTAAGAATCGAATCACCAGTCTATGTCCGATGCAGGATATAGCATGCTTGGGGCTGGTGCACGGGGATGACCCAGAGGGGTGTTGTGGGGAGGGAGGTGGGAGGGGGGTTCATGTTTGGGATCGCATGTACACCCGTGGTGGATTCATGTCAATGTATGGCAAAACCAATACAGTATTATAAAGTAAAATAAACTAAAAATAAAAAGTTAAAAAAAGGTAAAAAAAAAAAAAAATAGGGCTTCCCAGGTGGCTCAGTGGTAAAGAATCTGCCTGCCAATGCAGGAGATGCAGGAGACCTGGGTTCGATCCCTGGGTTAGGGAATGACTACCCTCTCTAGTATATTTGCCTAGAGAATTCCATGGACAGAGGAGCCTGGCAGGCTACAGTCCATGGAGTCACAAAGGGTTGGACACAACTGAGCAACTACCACTTTCATTTTCAAGCATTAGAATGATGGTTTATTGTTGTTGTTGTTATTATTGTTGTTATTTTGGTAGGAATCAGAAGGTTCTGTAATATGACATCCAGTGAAGATCAGTCATCAACTTGTCATCTTTATCCCTGGATGGAGCTTGGCTCCTGATTTTAGAGAACATCCTAGTGGAGGCAGTCTCTTGTGTTTCAGAAAGCATAAGTTAAGGTATGGCTGGAAATCACAATGTGTGAGTTGTGTGCACATGTGGATATATGTATATAAATATGACACGTGTACCCCAATGTTCATCGCAGCACTGTTTATAATAGCCAGGACATGGAAGCAACCTAGATGTCCATCAGCATATGAATGGATAAGAAAGCTGTGGTGCATATACACAATGGAGTATTACTCAGCCATTAAAAAGAATACATTTGAATTAGTTCTAATGAGATGGATGAAACTGGAGCCTATTATACAGAGTGAAGTAAGCCAGAAAGAAAAACACCAATACAGTATACTAACACATATATTTGGAATTTAGAAAGATAGTAACGATAACCCTGTATGCGAGACAGCAAAAGAGACACAGATGTATAGAACAGTCTTCTGGACTCTGTGAGAGAAGGTGAGGGTGGGACGATTTGGAAGAATGGCATTGAAACATGTATAATATCATATGTGAAATGAATCGCCAGTCCAGGTTCGATGCATGATACTGGATGCTTGGGGCTGGTGCATTGAGATGACCCAGAGGGATGGTACGGGGAGGGAGGAGGGTGGGGGGTTCAGTATGGGGAACACGTGTATACCTGTGGCGGATTCATGTTGATGTATGGCAAAACCAATACAATATTGTAAAGAAATTAACCTCCAATTAAAATAAATAAATTTATATTAAAAAATAAATAAATATGTACCTATTAATCATTTTTATTAAGAGGACCCATTGCTCACGATGCCTGGTATGTACTGGTTTTTATGTTGCTGCTGCTGCTGCTGCTGCTAAGTCACTTCAGTCGTGTCCAACTCTGTGTGACCCCATAGATGGCAGCCCACCAGGCTCCACCATCCCTGGGATTCTCCAGGCAATAACACTGGACTGGGTTGCCATTTCTTTCTCCAATGCATGAAAGTGAAGTCACTCAGTGTCTGACTCTTCGAGACCCCATGGACTGCAGCCTACCAGGCTCCTCCGTCCATGGGATTTTCCAGGCAAGAGTACTGGAGTGGGGTGCCATTGCCTTCTCCGGGTTTTTATGTTGCTAACAACTAAAAAGAAATCATTCATTTCAGAAGAGAGAAACATATTAACTCTTCAAACTAGTAGGAGGTGCTTTTTATAAATTTCTTGTTCCAGCTGCTTTAATGGTGCCCTAGTCACCCCTCCCCCCATTAATGTGTGTGCGAAGACTAAATAATTTTCTGTCACCTTACCAAGAGAACTAGGATATTTCTTTTTTAACATGAAGAGTTGTAGGGGGGAATGTGGGCTTTTTTTCCTTATTTATATTAATGAAATATTTATGTATAAAATCATGTTGGGAATGTATATAACTGTATAGTAGACATAAGTTGCTACCTCTGCTTATAAAAACCCAGTATCTCTTCTACATGAATAGTAGTAGTAGTAAAAAAAAAAATATGATAAATGTTTTTCTAGTTTTTTGCACACTGACGAGTCCAAGTTTATACTAAAATTATTCTACTAAGTCTTATTGTAAAGGGCTTCTTTATTGAAATGTGAATTTGAAATCCAGTGGCATTTTTAATATACCGGTAGATTTTATATATATATATATATATATATATATATATATATATATATATAATTCATATATGAATAATTAGAATTCCAAATGGCCTTTCCAGTTTTCTTTTCACACCTCTCCTAAGGCCCATTTGAATTTTATGTAGGCTAAGAAATAAAACTGATTTCCTAGATGAGTGAAAGTTATCTTTCTGTAATTTTAACCTAATGCTAAAATTAAGCTCTTCACAATTCGACTACTTTAAGTAACCCTGCCCAGACTTGAAACTCTTAGAGCAAATATTGTTTGGTATTTATGTAGGGCACCCTATCCAGAATGTGTGTGTTTTTTTTTTATTATTGATTATGTAGCGTGAAGTAGAACAGTGATAGGCTTATCATTCTATAGATAAACTGTGGAATAATTCAATTTTTCTCTTCCTCCTCCCTACCAAGTCCCAGTCACTGAAGGCTGGCCACCCCCTTCATCCACTTCCCTCAAGATTATTTTAACCTCTCAAGTATTTAGCCAAAAATCTCTCTGTAGGCAAACTGAACACATATAGCAGGGTCAAATGTAGCACATCTTCAGCCTAGCTTCCCAGGGTCCTCAACCTCCCTGACAGAGGATACACAGAAGACATTGTTTTCACAGAGTAGATTCAGGTGTTACAAGAAGCTAAATTTCAGCACATCACTGTTTTCATATAGGCAAGGTTTAATGAAACCTCTAGAAGGACCTTGAATGAATACCCAGATGAAATAGCCAGAGAGTAATACACAGATTAATATACAGATGAAAATCTATGTAATTCTGATACTGAGTTTGGTCTGAACACCATTATTACAAATTTATTGCAAGTAGAACATGAGCTCCATAATGGCGGGGATTTTTCTCTGTATTGTCCATTGATTTTTCACTAGTACCTGTAAAAATACTTGCCGCATTATATGGTTAATACATAATTGCTCAAAAAAAATGTATTTTCTTACATTCTGGAGGAAGATTCAGAACTCCAGAATTTCCAGGATGTTTCATAGACTTCTGAAAAATTCTTAAAATTCAATTGTGTATGATTCTGGCACCCTTACATATAAGGAACAGTAGGCAGAGTGGGATATAATTTGAGGCAAGAAAGGCCCTTTGCAAACTAGCCCCTCAACCCATACACCCATAGCATGTTGTTGTTCAGTTACTAAGTCCTGTCCAACTCTTTGTGACCCCATGGACTGTACCACACCAGGCTTTCCTGTCCTTCACTACTTCCTGGAGTTTGCTCAGACTCATGTGCATTGAGTCAGTGATGCCATCCAACCATTTCATCCTCTGTTGCCCCCTTCTCCTACTGCCCTCAATCTTTCTCAACATCAAGGTCTTTTCTAACAAGTCAGCTCTTTGCATCAGGTGGCCAAAGTATTGGAGTTTTAGCTTCAGTATCAGTACTTCCAATGAATATTCAGGGTTAATCTATTTTAGGGTTGACTGGTTGGATCTCCTTGCAGTCCAAGGGACTCTCAAGAGTCTTCTCCAGCACCATAGTTCAAAAGCATCAGTCGTCCCTCAGTCTTCTTTATGATGCAACTCTCACATCCATATATGACTACTTTAAAACCATTGCTTTGACTATACGGACCTTTGTAGGCAAAATGATGTCTCTGCTTTTTAATATGCTGTCTAGGTTTGTCATTGCTTTTCTTCCAAGGAGCATCTTTAAATGTCATGGCTATAGTCACCGTTCACAGTGATTTTGGAGCCCAAGAAAATAAAATCTGCCACTGTCCCATTTTTCCCCATCTATTTGCCATGAAGTGATGGAACCATATGCCATGATCTTCATTTTTTGAATGTTGAGTTTTAAGCCAGCTTTCTCACTCTCCTTTTTCACCCTCATCAAGAGGCTCTTTAGTTCCTCTTCGCTTTCTGCCATTACGGTGGTGGCATCTGCATATCTGAGGTTATTGATATTTCTCCCAGAAATCTCAATTCCAGCTTGTGATTCATCCAATCCAACAACTCACATGATGTGATTAATCCAGTCCAACATTTCACATGATGTACTCTGCATGTAAGTTAAATAAGCAGGGTGACTCCTTTCCCAATGTTGAACTAGTCCATTGTTCCATGTCCAGTTCTAACTGTTGCTTCTTGACCCACATATGGCTTTCTCAAGAGACAGGTAAGGTAGTCTGGTATTCCCATCTCTTTCATAATTTTCCACAGTTTGTTGTGATTCACATAGTCAAAGGCTTTACTGTAGTCAATGAGCAGAAATAAATGTTTTTCTGGAATTCTCTTGCTTTTTGTATGATCCAGTGGATGTTGGTAATTTGATTTGTGGTTCCTCTGCCTTTTCTAAATCCAGCTTGTACATCTGGAAGTTTTCATAATGCTGAAACCTAGCTTGAAGAATTTCACTTATGACATAGGCACAGCAAATTTGCTATTCTTTGAATTTGCCATTTCCTTGCACAGACCATTGCCTTTAAACGTGATTCTCTCTGCTAGAAATGATCTTACCATGTTTTTAACTTTCCAGAGTCACATTCATCATTTTCTAAGATTTACCTCTTTTCTGAAGCCATTCTCAATCTTCCAAGCAGGAAGAATCCCTCACGTCCCTGGGACTCCACAGTCCTTTATGCGTAAATTTGTCATGGGACTTCCTCCTTGTCCTGTCATCATTTCCAGGCCAGCACTAGATTGTCAGCCGTTCAAGGGGAGAGGTCATGTCTTTCCCATTCTTTCTTATCTGACTGAATCCTATCATAGTGTATATCATACAGTAGGTGCTTAATAGATGCTTATTTTATAACTTATGAATGGAGCGTATGAAAACTAAAAGTAGGAGTGTTCTATTAAAAAATGATAGTATACAGTTTGGCATGAGTTTGCAGAAAGTAAGTGTACTAAATAAACCTGGCTTCATTTATCAGATTTGCTAGCATAGTGCTCTGCTCTGAGGAATCTGTCTACAAAGAGGAACAGTTGAAAAAGAAAGAGAATAAACAGATGGAGTTAAAGTTCTAGTCAAGGAGGTGACATCATAAAAATAATGGATGCTGGGTATGAAGTAGGGGAGGCTCAGGGGCAAGTGGGTAGACAGAAGGAAGAGACCTACCTTAGAATCGTGTCTAGGATAAACCTTGGAACCAGTGAAAGAGTCAGTAACTATATAAAAAATGAATATTCACCAAGCAGCTTGTATGGGATCTTTTTTCCCAAAAAATGATGATTTGGGGATTGGATGGAGTCAACTGTTCAGGCATTGTGTCCACTCGTGTTACATCTGTCCATATATCATTAATGTCCTTGGGCAATTCTTATAGACTGATTCACCCACGCATCTTTCCAAAATCTGTAGAATGAACACAATTGAAATTGTTTATATAGATTGAGCATTGTTTTTTAAGTGCCTGAAATGTTCATTTGCTTGTTTGGGTTAAATGTTTAGGGCAGCGTTAATAAGATATTGGGCCATAGAAGTTTCCAATTCAAAAGCACTAACATTATTGTTGCTGTTTGTATTTGCTTTCTAGCTTTAAGAGGTTTTGGAAAACGCATTTTGTAGAAATTGCCTGCAGTGTTAGCACTAAATGATCACTAAAGAGAAGCATGCCTTTATCTAATTTCATACCTCCTTGATAAATTTAAAATAAAGAGAAACTTCCTCAACATTTAATCAAAATTTTTAGAGTATTTTGAGCTCAAAGCCATTCTCTGAATGCTGTGATGCATGTTAAGTTCTGAATGTATATCACAGATTTAGGCTCAATCTATTTAGCCTGAAATGGTAATGTTACCTTGTAAACAGGAAATGCCCCAGTTTTGATCTGATTGTCTCCTCTGGCTGGGTGATAATGCGCTGAAGTAATACCCCAACACACATTTCCCAATGAATAATATTCTTCTCATTTTTGTAAATGTTAAATAATTTCAAAACTCTCCTCAAGGCAGCTGCTATGAGCTAGGGATCTGAACACAGGAGAGGCCAACGTTTTCTTTTATTTTTCTGCCTGTAGACCCAGATATTGTTTGTGTTGTCTGGAAGCATGGAATGTGCTCTAAAATATCAGTTATTTTCAGTGAGTCAAAGTGACATGATGGTGATGAAGTGACTCCATAAGAATCAGTACAAAGTGAAATCATACTTCAAAAGAAGTTGTAAAAATACATTAACCTCTTATAAAAACAATGAATTAGTATATGCATAGTTTAAGGATCTCTTTTTCATACTGTCAGCGACAAAGGAAATGCCCATTTTCTCCCAGCCGCCATATCCCTCAAAGCGTTTTGGCTGCTGGCTGTGAAAATCCAGATGGAAAAAGCAGCAAGCTGAATGAAACCTAGAAGCAGAAAGTTCTAGCATGAGCCACATGCACATTGTACCAATGAGGAAAGGTAGGCTGTGCATTCGAATGTGCTACTTAGAATTTCATATGCTGTGTAAGGTGATTAGGACTCAGTCTTAAATCTGTTCGAAGTTGGCCTTGCCACTTGGTATCTATGTGGTCTTGGACAATTTCCATATACTCTCTTTGAGCTTCAATTGCTTTGTTTGGAAGATAAGGATAATAATAACTTTTCTCACAGAGCATACTGTGAGAAATAAAATAATGTGTCTTAGGGCCTGTTGTGTTGAAGATGCTAAATTCATATCTGGATGTGATCTTGGGTGGCCTCTGTCTGTGGCTCCTCGAAGCAAGATCTCAATTCCCTGACCAGTGATTGAGGCCAGGCCATGGCAGTGAGAGGGCCAGATCCTAGCCACTAGACCATGATTGCCAGTGGCTGGTGACAAGGCCCTGGCACATCTACTTTGGAAAAGGGAATTTCAACAAAGAGATGGAAAGTGGTGAAACAAGTAAAGTGTTTACTCTGAGGGAAAAAGCACACATAGGTGGGCTCAGACAGAGTCGTGCCTTTGTGGTAGATTGAATCACTTACATAGAGGCAGTTCTTCTGGGTTGCCTCTGACCAGTCATCTTGCTTTGCCTGCATTGAGTCCGTCATTAGGTGTCACTCAGGGCCCTCCCCTGTGTGTGCCAGCATCTTTTAGCCAAGATGAATTTTCCTGCAAGGGTCTTTAGGAAATTGACCTAACTTATGGTCTGGCACCCCATCCCTTCTCTGACCCCTGAGGATCCTTTCTGCACATGTGTAGTTTGGGAAGTCTCCTTGACCTCAGGAATGAGAAATCTGATCTCTTTATCTTTTTTCTCCTTGCTCCTATCATTATGTTTGTCCTGGAGTTTCTGTCCACAGGAGACAGATTCCAGCTACTCAGCCTGAGGCCCATCTATCTCCTGCCTCAGATGTACTTTCTTCCCCAATATGTAAACCAAAAAAAAGAAAACAACAACAAAAAAAATTACTGCATGTCCCTACATAGCTTGAATTCCATCTGCTTGTGCCCTAGGACTGGAGAATGTGTGCTTTGAAATCAGAATTACTAGTCCAAGTGCTTAAGTCTGAAACCTTGTACTTTATCAGCTACAAATGAATTTCCTCATAAATCAGGTAGTTTCCCAATTTCCACAGCAAATAGAGAATGCCTTTTCTTTCTAAATAAAAGGTTGTACAGGTAGGATTGTAATGTAAACACAACTCTCAAAAATAATTCTTTTAGTTCAGCTGAACTGTACTTCAGAATGAGGTCAAGACTGGCTCTGATTACTAGAGTATTTGACTACTGTGCAACTGTTTCTGTGTAATAACCCATTCTACCATTGAATATATATACATGCTGCTGCTAAAGAGCCCTTGCAGAAATTAGTGGTAAACAAAGGGGACATTATTACCTCCCATTAGTGAGAGGTAGCTTTTGAGTGTTGTTTAAAGAGTAGGGCTGCATCTGCACTGAATTAATCATATCTTCTCTTCTAGTCTTCTTTGCAACAAAGAACATGCATTTGGACAGAATAGTTAGTCAGGATTATGTGAGAAATCTATAGCTATAGAATAAAACAAAGGCAACTAACCTGTTAAGGTGGGAATGGCAAATGTGTGTCACTAGTATTGAGTCCACCTGATTGGTCATAGTACTTTGTTGTTGAGCCCAGATTGGCCCATGAATCTTTCCTGCCACATTAGGATCAAACCTAATTTGTTGATCATTTTTACGTGTATGTAACAATCAAAGCATTCAGGAAGTTTAAAATCCAGATTTGAAACCCGTCTGATTTTACCAGAGTGAAGGAAAAATGGAAGGCAAGTCAAGAGAAATTCACCTGCCATTTCCTTCACTCATGGCAGTTTGTGAACACAGATGGGTTTTTCAGTCTTATCAGTTGTTACTTTGTTTCATTGTTCCCAGTATTCAACTGGGAATTTTAAGTTGGGCAAACAAAACGCTCTTTTCTTCTCCATTTTCTAGAGCCTTGCTTACTAAGGTATAATTAATATATAATAAATTGTACATATTTATAGTGTAAAATTTGGCAAATTTTGACCCACGAAAACATCACAATCATCATAATGAATATATCAATAACCTCTCAAAGTTCTCTCTTGCCACTCTGTAATGCTTTTCCCTCCACCACTCCCAACCATCTCCACTCCAGGCAACCTGGGATTCGCTTTCTGTCACTATAGATTAGTTTGCATTTTGTAGAGCTTTGCATAAGTGAAAGCATACAGTATGTAGACTTTTTGACCCTTAAAAAAACTCAGCATATTTTTATATTTATCCATGTTTTTATATGTATCAATAGTTTATTCCTTTTTATGACTCAGTAGAAGTTCCAATACTTTGGCCAGTTGATGTGAAGAGCTGACTCATTGAAAAGACCCTGATGCTGGGAGAGATTGAAGGCAAAAGGAGAAGGGGGCAGCAGAGGATGAGATGATTAAATAGCATCACCAACTCAATGGACATGAATTTGAACCAACTCCGGGTAATAGCAGAGGACAGAGGAACTTGGCTACAGTCCATGGGATTGAAAATATTAAGACACTACTTAGCAGCTGGAGAACAACAGTAGTCCACTGTATTAATGTAGGAGAGTATGCAGTTAAGCATCTGTTGATGGCTATTCGAACTATTTCTAACTTTTGACTATTACAAATAAAAATGCTGTGAGCATTTGTGTACATGTCTTTGTATGAATACATGGTTTCATTTCTATTGGATAAATAGTTATCTAAGAGTATGTATAACTTTATAAGACATGGGGGCTTCCCTGGTGGCTCAACTGGTCAAGAAACTGCCTGCAATGTGGAAGACCTGGATTTGATCCCTGGGTTGGGAAGATCCCCTGGAGAAGGGAACTGCTACCCACTCCTGTATTCTGGCCTGGAGAAGTCCATGGATAGTCCATGGGATCACAGAGTCAGACATGACTGAGTGACTTTCACTTCACTTCACACCTATGAATACTTAATAGCAAGATGCAAAAGAAGAAAACTGTTGCCAGGCATTGACCACACCCCTTAACAAATTTCAATAATAGATATAGGACTATAGAACTCTTTTTGAGTACCCTACTCAGTGTCCATGAATACTGGAGTGTTTCAAATACTGGAGTATCCCTGTTTCAAAGTCGTTTCCTTTAATCGTTTCAGATGGTTCTTTCTCCAGTCTCAGGTGGTGTCCTCGCATCCATGTGCTGTTCTGGACTCTGGGAACAACTGCATATCTCTAGAATTCTCTTTTCTCTGCAGCTCTCTCCTGTTTGGTACTCACTACAGCCAACTCTAGTTGTTCGCTTTTCCAGACTACCAGGTTTGTCTGCTCAACTCATAGAAACTGCCAGGCTCCCCCTACACTCTTCCTCCCTGTGCTAAGATCTGGAAACTCTGCAGGCAGTAAGCTGGAGCACTCATAGGGCTCATGCCATTTGTTTCCCATATCTCAGGGATCACTTTCCTTTGTTGCCCAATGTCTGAAAACCAGTGTTTCATATATTTTGTCTGCTTTGTGTTGCTGTTTCAGGCATGAGAATACATTTGGTCCCTGTCATCCTATCTTGCCTGGAAGTAGAATTCTGCTCCAGAATTGTTCTCTAAACAGAATTCAAATTTGGAAGTTCCTAATGAGCATTCTAAAAGTTCTTTCCACAACTTTTGCCCATTTGGAAAGCTACTTCTATCTCTGAAAAGAAAAAAGAAAAACATCCTCTGAGTTCATGAAAACAGTCTCTCAGAGGAGCCACCTGCACACTCCAGGACGCTCTATAAACTTGCCAAGGTGGTCATTTGCATATGGTATATAGGACTGAACTGATGGGTAAGAGCAGAAGAAGTTTTGACTCAACTGAAAGATCATCTTCTACCAGGGCTTTGTGGCTAGTTTGATCAAAGACTTCCCAGTTCTACACCCTAGGGTATATTTTGAAGAATTTTTTAGGAATTCATTTTCCAATTCTTTAAGCTAAAAATAATAGTGAGGACAACTTTCTTTGTGAGACTATTTCAATCAGAAGTCAGTACATAGAACTTGTTCCCCATTAGTTTAACATTGCTATAAATTGTTTTTGTTTTGTTTTTCCTAAATCCATGGCCAATGGGTTGCTGTCCTTCTCTTTTTGCCAAATTTCTGGAGCACTGGTTATTTGAAATTCATAGCTTTATACCAAAATATCAATTTTTAAATTTGCAGTGGTCAGCCTTGTTTTATGTTAAACAAAACCAATTCATATGTGTCAGAATTTTATTAAACAATTTAACCTTTTCAAGACTGCTTTTATATTAACTACTGACTTTAAAATATTGTTATTTTTTTTAGCACTCCTTGTCTAGAGTTATTCTAAGGCCTGAAGGGATGACAATACTACCTTTTATTTATATGGCCCTTCATGGACCATGTGCTTCCCTTGTGGCTCAGCTGGTAAAGCATCTACCTGCAGTGTGGGAGATCTGGGTTCGATCCCTGTGTTGGAAAGGTCCCCGGGAGAAGGGAAAGGTTACCCACTCCAGTATTCTGGCCTGGAGAATTCCATGAACTGTATAGTCCATGGGGTCGCAAAGAGTTGGACATGATTGAGCGACTTTCACTCATAGATCATACAACACTTTGCAGAAGTTATCTCATTTGATGTTGGGAGATGCTAAAATTTTAGGAAACATTAGGGTCTGGAGGTCTAATTCAGCAGGTAATGCAGACAATATGCATACAGAGAAAGAATATAAAAGTCATGTAGTAAAGATTAGAAATGCTCTAAGGAAGGGTATAAGATTATTGGCAGGAGGGAGAAAGTTGGAGAATACTTTGTGAAGGTACTGACCCAAGCCAGATATTAGAAATTAAACTGGTGAAAAATCAGAGGGACATATTCTAGGTGGTTGATACAAGATGTCCAAAGATACTGAGGCAAAAATAAATAGGTCGCCTTTGAAAGATGGTGATAAAAATCCCTTAATGGAGCAGAATGCCGTTTACTCAGTAGTTCTTTGGGGACAGTGACTCTAGTACACAGTTCTCTCTTGATATCTTCACTCAATCATCACAAAATAAATGCTTACAGATTAGAGTAGAATGTTACAGAGGTCACATTGTTTGCCTTTAAGAGTATAAGCAGCAAGGGAAAAACAACAAATAACACACAAGAGGATTCCCATAAGGATAACAGCTGATCTTTCAATAGAAACTCTTCAGGCCAGAAGGGAATGGCAGGACATACTTAAAGTGAAGAAAGAAAAAACCTACAGCCCAGATTACTGTACCCAGCAAGGATCTCATTCAAATATGAAGGAGAAATCAAAAGCTTTACAGACAAGCAAAAGCGGAGAGAATTCAGCACCATCAAACCAGCTCTCCAACAAATGTTAAAGGGTCTTCTCTAGACAGGAAACACAGAAAGGGTGTATAAACTCGAACCCAAAACAACAAAGTAAATGCTAACGGGATCATACTTATCAATAATTACCTTAGATGTAAATGGGTTGAATGCCCCAACCAAAAGACAAAGACTGGCTGAATGGATACAAAAACAAGACCCCTATATATGTTGTTTACAAAAGACCCACCTCGAAACAAGGGACACATACAGACTGAAAGTGAAGGGCTGGAAAAAGATATTCCATGCAAATAGAGACCAAAAGAAAGAAGGAGTAGCAATACTCATATCAGATAAGACAGACTTTAAAACAAAGGCTGTGAAAAGAGAAAAAGAAGGACACTACATAATGATCAAAGGGTCAATCCAAGAAGAAGATATAACAATTATAAATATATATGCACCCAACATAGGAGCACTGCTATATGTTAGACAAATGCTAACAAGTATGAAAGGGGAAATTAACAATAAAAGAATAATAGTGGGAGACTTTAATACCCCACTCACACCTATGGATAGATCAACTAAACAGAAAATTAACAGGGAAACACAAACTAAATGATACAATAGACCAGTTAGACCTAAATGATATCTATAGGACATTTTACCCCAAAACAATGAATTTCACCTTTTTCTCAAGTGCACATGGAACCTTCTCCAGGATATATCACATCTTGGGCCATAAATCTAGCCTTGTTAATTCAAAACAAACCCTGAAATCATTCCAGGCATCTTTTCTGACCACAGTGCAGTAAGATTAGAGGTCAATTACAGGAGAAAAACTATTAAAAATTCCAACATATGGAGGCTGAACAACAGGCTGCTGAATAACCAACAAATCACAGAAGAAATCAAAAAAGAAATCAAAATATGCATAGAAATGAATGAAAATGAAAACAGAACAACCTAAAACCTATGCTGCTGCTGCTGCTAAGTCACGTCAATTGTGTCTGACTCTGTGTGACCCCATAGATGACAGCCCACCAGGCTCCCCCGTCGCTGGGATACTCCAGGCAAGAATACTGGAGTGGATTGCCATTTCCTTCTCCAGTGAATGAAAGTGAAGAGTGAAAGTGAAGTTGCTAAGTCGTGTCTGACTCTTTGTGACCCCATGGACTGTAGCCTACCAGGCTCCTCCATCCATAGGATTTCCCAGGCAAGAGCACTGGGATACTGTAAAAGCAGTGCTAAGGGGAAGGTTCATAGCAATACAGGCTTACCTCAAGAAACAAGAAAAAAGTCAAATAAATAACCTAACTCTACACATAAAGCAACTTGGAAAGGAAGAAATGAAGAACCCCAGGGTTAGTAGAAGGAAAGAAATCTTAAAAATCAGGGCAGAAATAAATGCAAAAGAAACAGAAGAGATCATAGCAAAAATCAACAAAGCCAAAAGCTGGCTCTTTGAGAAGATAAATAAAATGGACAAACCATTAGCCCGACTCATCAAGAAACAAGGGGAGAAAAATCAAATCAATAAAATTAGAAATGAAAATGGAGAGATCACAACAGACAACACAGAAATACAAAGGATCATAAGAGACTATTATCAGCAACTATATGCAAATAAAATGGACAACTTGGAAGAAATGGACAAATTCTTAGAAAAGTACAACTTTCCAAAACTGAACCAGGAAGAAATAGAAAATCTTAACAGACCCATCACAAGCATGGAAATTGAAACTAATCTGAAACCTTCCAGCAAACAAAAGCCCAGGTCCAGACGGCTTCACAGCTGAATTCTACCAAAAATTTAGAGAAGAGCTAACAACTATGCTACTCAAACTCTTCCAGAAAATTGCAGAGGAAGGTAAACTTCCAAACTCATTCTATGAGGCCACCATCACCCTAATACCAAAACCTACAAAGATGCCGCAAAAAAGAAAACTACAGGCCAATATCACTGATGAACATAGATGCAAAAATCCTTAACAAAATTCTAGCAAACAGAATCCAACGACACATTAAAAAGATCATACATCATGACCAAGTGAGCTTTATCCCAGGGATGCAAGGATTTTTCAGTATCCACATATCAATCAATGTAATATACCACATTAACAAATTGAAACATAAAAACCATATGATTATCTCAGTAGATGCAGAGAAAGCCTTTGACAAAATTCAACATCCATTTATGATTAAAAACCCTCCAGAAAGCAGGAATAGAAGGAACATATCTCCACATAATAAAAGCTATATAAGGCAATGGCACCCCACTCCAGTACTCTTGCCTGGAAAATCCCATGGACAGAGGAGCCTGGTAGGCTGCAGTCCATGGGGTCATGAAGAGTCGGATATGACTGAGTGACTTCACTTTCTCTTTTCACTTTCATGCATTGCAGAAGGAAATGGCAACCCACTCCAGTGTTCTTGCCTGGAGAATCCCAGGGATGGGAGCCTGGTGGGCTGCTGTCTATGGGGTTGCACAGAGTTGGACATGACTGAAGTGACTTAGCAGCAGCAGCAGCATGACAAACCCACAGCAAACATTATCCTCAATGGTGAAAAATTGAAAGCATTTCCCCTAAAGTCAGGAACAAGACAAGGGTGCCCACTCTTACCACTACTATTCAACATAGTTTTGGAAGTTTTGGCCACAGCAATCAGAGCAGAAAGAGAAATAAAAGGAATCCAGATTGGAAAAGAAGAAGTAAAACTCTCACTGTTTGCAGATGACATGATCCTCTACATAGAAATCCCTAAAGACTCCACCATAAAATTACTAGAGCTAATTAATGAATATAGTCAAGTTGCAGGATATAAAATCAACACACAGAAATCCCTTGCATTCCTATACACTAATAATGAGAAAATAGAAAGAGAAATTAAGGAAACAATTCCATTCACCATTGCAACAAAAAGAATAAAATACTTAGGAATATATCTACCTAAAGAAACTAAAGACCTATATATAGAAAACTATAAAACACTGGTGAAAGAAATCAAAGAGGACACTAATAGATGGAGAAATATACCATGTTCATGGATTGGAAGAATCAATATGGTGAAAATGAGTATACTACCCAAAGCAATCTATAGATTCAATGCAATCCCTATCAAGCTACCAGTGGTATTTTTCACAGAGCTAGAACAAAAAATTTCACAATTTGCATGAAAATACAAAAAACCTCGAATAGCCAAAGCAATCTTGAGAAAGAAGAATGGACCTGGAGGAATCAACCTGCCTGACTTCAGGCTCTACTACAAAGCCACAGTCATCAAGACAGTATGGTACTGGCACAGAGACAGAAATATAGATCAATGGAACAAAATAGAAAGCCCAGAGATAAATCCATGCACCTATGGACACCTTATCTTTGGCAAAGGAGGCAAGAATATACAATGTAGAAAAGGCAATCTCCTTAACAAGTGGTGCTGGGAAAACTGGTCAACCACTTGTAAAAGAATGAAACTAGAACACTTTCTAACACCATATACAAAAATAAACTCAAAATGGACTAAAGATCTAAACATTAGACCAGAAACTATAAAACTCCTAGAGGAGAACATAGGCAAAACACTCTCCGACATAAATCATAGCAGGATCCTCTATGACCCACCTCCCAGAATATTGGAAATAAAAGCAAAAATAAACAAATAGGACCTAATTAAAATTAAAAGCTTCTGCACAACAAAGGAAACTATAAGCAAGGTGAAAAGACAGCCTTCAGAATGGGAGAAAATAATAGCAAACAAAGCAATGGACAAAGATTTAATCTCAACAATATACAAGCAACTCCTGCAGCTCAATTCCAGAAAAATAAATGACCCAATCAAAAAATGGGCCAAAAAACTGAACAGACATTTCTCCAAAGAAGACATACAGATGGCTCACAAACACATGAAAAGATGCTCCACATCACTCATTATCAGAGAAATGCAAATCAAAACCACAATGAGGCACCATTTCAGGCCAGTCAGAATGGCTGCTATCCAAAAGTCTACAATCAATGAATGCTGGAGAGGGTGTGGAGAAAAGGGAACCTTCTTACACTGTTGGTGGGAATGCAAACTAATACAGCCACTATGGAGAACAGTGTGGAGATTCCTTAAAAAACTGGAAATAGAACTGCCATATGACCCAGCAATCCCACTGCTGGGCATACACACTGAGGAAACCAGAATTGAAAGAGACACGTGTACCCCAATGTTCATCGCAGCACTGTTTATAATAGCCAGGACATGGAAGCAACCTAGATGTCCATCAGCAGACGAATGGATAAGAAAGCTGTGGTACATATACACAATGGAATATTACTCAGCCATTATAAAGAATACATTTGAGTCAGTTCTAACAAAGTGGATGAAACTGGAGCCGATTATACGGAGTGAAGTAAGCCAGAAAGAAAAACACCAGTACAGTATACTAACACATATATATGGAATTTAGAAAGATGGTAACAATAACCCTGTATATGAGACAGCAAAAGAGATTCAAATGTGTAGAACAGTCTTTGGGACTCTCTGGGAGAGGATGAGGGTGGGATGATTTGGGAGAATGGCATTGAAACACGTATATTCTCATATGTGAAATGAATCACCAGTCCACGTTCAATACATGAGACAGGGTGCTCAGGGCTGGTGCACTGGGATGACCCAGAGAGATGGGATGGGGAGGGAAGTGGGACGGGGGTTCAGGATGGGTAACACATGTACACCTGTGGCGGATCCATGACGATGTATGGCAAAACCAATATAATATTGCAAAGTAATTAGCCTCCATTTAAAATAAAAAAAAAGAGTAGGTGTTTGAAGCATTTGCAGTTGTTTTAAGCAGTCATTTAACTCTTTAGCTCACTGTTCTCACTTCTCAACATGGTATTGTGCTGCAAATTAATGCAGTTTGACACACACACACACATGCATACATACAAAATACACACAATAAACAAACAGCTTCACATCCTTAGTGAACATAATGAAAATACAAAAGTATACATGGAAGACCACAATGGTCATTAAGGATTCAGGCTCCAAAGTGATATGAATAGCCAGAAAATTGGACCAGCATAGGTAAGAAATGAGAAATTTTTAGGGCCATTGAGCACCATGCATTTTCAGTGTTCAGTAGCCCTGAAAATTTCTCATTTAGGCCAGGAAGTCTCTGTCTCATTTGAAATGTTGAAATAAAGGGAACCTGCATAGGTTCTCATTGATCTAAACTTCTGTTGAAGTCCAGGACCTCCCACCATCATTTCTCATCCCTGAATCTTTTTCTAGACTCTTGTCATGAAGGCTGTAAAACAGGCCTTTGGGTAACTGAATTAGTTTCAGAGAAAATTTTCCCATTTTATGTGAGTACAGTCTAAGCTGGACCCTGCAGTAAGATGAATATTTATTCAAGGAAGTAAACAGAAATTGTTTATTCCCACATCATATTTCCTTCCTTTTTAGGTTGCTAAAGGATATTTTCATGTCGATCTAAACAAGATTAAAGTCCCTTTTGATTTCTTCCAAGTTTCTGCCTCACATCATCATCTTCCTACCTCATCTCCAAGAATTATGCTATAATTCTGTGTCCTTCTCTGGTTTGGACCATGTTTACAGATTCGCAACTCGCTATACTTCGGAGTGCATCCTTTCTAACATTATTAACATGGTCTTTTAACGGTGTTCTGGGATGGCTCCAGTGAGCCAATATCAGTGACAAAGCATGAATGTTTATATTTTAGGCTTTTAATTCTGCCCGGGTTTTTTGCTTTATTTTTCACTATACTGACAAGATGGAGAAATCTTGAAAATTAAATAAGGCAAAATTGGTAGGTCCTGAGTACCAAGATAATGAGTGCATTTGGAGCTGTGAGGTGGGGAGACTAGGCTTTAGGAAGCTTAGTTATTTAAGTCCTCTGATATCCACAGTCTCCAGACTTGCATGTGGGAGCCTTCCATCTATTACTCCTGTGCCCTAGAAAAGGCTGATGAGGCCTGAGCAGAAAAATAAAGGTCAGTTCTGGGTGGTGTACCTTTATTACTCTGTTGTCATTTGGACCTTTAAAAAGGCTCTCTGTGAAAATTGCCAAAGGACATGAAATGGCCCTGTTAACTCACTCTGTTCAGTGCCTAGTGTAGTACTGTGGATTTGATAAAGCTTTTTCACAATGTAAGAGAAAAAGATGTTAAATTGGGCTAATTTTCGAAGACTAGGAGAAATCAGAGAAGTCTATTTTGTTTTGTTTTCGACTTGAAATTGAGTGGGTGTTCAGCAGAACTGTGTGTAAGTAAACTTACATGAACTGATTTGTTTGACAATTTGATATCATTTTCCTTTCAAAGTCCCGAAACTGAGAAATGTAAAATGGTACCCAGTTGTGAAAATTATTTGCCTTCTGTCTGGTGTTGCTCCTTTCTACCTTCTCTCCCTCCCCATCTTTCTCCCTCCCTTCCTTCTGCCTTCCTTCCTTCTTCCCTTTCTCCCTCTTTTTTTTCTATCCTTCCTTCCCTTCTTCATATTTCTTTCTGAAGACTGTAATAACTCATTGAAAATTTCCCTAGAGCCAATAATGAATTATTAGTGGCTGTGCAGTATTTTTTAATTGTGTGAATTTTTATTCACTGTGCCATAGAGTGATGATGGTTTAGTCACTAAATCGTGTCCAACTCTTATGACCCCCATGGACTGTAGCCCGCCAGGCTCCTTTGTCCATGGGATTTCCAATGCATTGCCATAGAATAATTTTTGTAATAGCCACATTCATAAACTGATGATTTCATGTTTCATGAGGAACTATTTACTAAATTGATTTTTTACATGATATAGTTTATGTACTCTGTTTATCAATAATCTTACAATTCACAATGAATACCTAGGCTGTATCAATACTTTAACATAGTAAGACTTGTAATCATGACAAGATCTTATTTAGCTAATGTGACTGATTATCCTTCACAGTAGAAATAGGAATAGTACCTTGACCCATAAAACCACTAATACTTTTCCCTTTTGAAAATATTAACCATTTCACATTTTGCACTAACAGCCTTAAGTTATAGTTAACAAATTTTATTACAAGAGAGTTTACCTAGAGATTTATTTCTAGTTGGACCTGAACATTTTGCAAATGAGGAAACTGAGGCCCCAAGATATTAACTGACTTATCTAAAAATCACATGGCTAATTAATAGCACCTGTCTTTGCATATAGTCCATAAGGCTTGTTATGAATTACAGTAATTAAGGATAATAATTTTATGGCCTCTCTCTCTCTTTCTTATTTTGGAAGTAGAGTAAATTCTTTGGAAGTTATATTCCAAATCACTCAGGTCATGGCTAAGATTTATCATGCTTTTTGACTTCCAATGATTTATTTGGAGTGTGATGTCCTAAAGGTCCATTTTTAGAGGAAGGGTGGATAAGTAGAATTGAAAGAAAAATAAAGTCTTGAGCTTATCAGAAACTCAGAAATGGCATTTCTAGAAAAATGCTGATATAAATAACCGTTACTTTCTCTTTCAAGTTTTGATAAATGACTTCTTCAGGCTGAACACCTGAAGATCAACCCCTAGATTCATAAAGAATATATAGTAGTTCATTTTATTCAGTACGTTGTAGAATTTTTTTAAAAAATATTAACTCATTAGCATTAATAGAGGCCTATAGTGATTCTGCAAGGAGATCCAACCAGTCCATTCTAAAAGAGATCAGTCCTGGGTGTTCTTTGCAAGGAATGATGCTAAAGCTGAAGCTCCAGTACTTTGGCCACCTCATGCAAAGAGTTAACTCATTGGAAAAGACTCTGATGCTGAAGGGAATTGGGCACAGGAGAAGGGGATGACAGAGGATGAGATGGCTGGATGGCATCACCGACTCAATGGATGTGAGTTTGAATGAACTCTGGTGGCATGCTGCAATTCATGGGGTTGCAAAGAGTCGGACACGACTGAGCGACTAAACTGAACTGATAGTGATTCTTCCTGCCAGATCCACTCAACTTAGTCTCATGATTCCCAGCTACAGAATGTTCCCTTAGCTGCTGAAAGCTCATCAGTGATCAGTTTCATCTTTATTTTCCCCTCTAAAACTAACTTTCAACTCTATGTTCCTTACAAAAAAAATGTTGCCAAGAGGATCAATGACAAATCATGAGTCACTTAGCCTTGAGTGCCTCTTAGCTTATAAATAAGCAAAACAGCATTTTGAATACCTTTCTGTTCATTATTACATGTACTTTCTACCATTAGGAGGAAAAAAGCTGAGCCTCCTTCTGGCTCAGAGACCCTTGGCTCCACTTGTGAAAACTAAGGAGTTCTTCAGTGCCCTAACTCTCTTTCTATCTTATGCTCTTATCGTTGTTGTTTAGTCCCTAAGTCATGTCCAACTCTTTTGCAACCCCATGGACTACAGCCTGCTAGCCTCCTCTGTCCATTGGTTTTTCCAGAGTACTGAATGGGTTACCATTTCCTCCTCCAGGGAATCTTTCCAACCCGGGGATTGAACCCATGTCTCCTGCTTGACAGGTGGATTCTTTACCACTGAGCCACCTGGGAAGCCCATCTTATGGAATACAATGCACTGAAAAAAACAAGTATAGAGGTATAACTGAAGTAACAATAAACTACACAAACGTAAAGTGTACAATATGATAAACTTTGGTATGCATACACATGTGTAACTATTGCCACAGTCAAGATGGCAGATGTTTAGATATCCCAAAGGTATCTTTGTGCCCCTTTGTTCTCTATTTCTCCCTTACTTTCTTCCCCTAGACATAACCACTGATTGGCTTTCTATCACTGCAGGTAGGTTTGCATTTATAGAATTTTATTTAAATGGAAACATGCAGTATACACACCTTCTGTTGGTCTTTTTTTTTCACTCACCATAATTATTTTGAGGTCCATGCATCGTATTATATATCAAATGTTCTTTTTTTGACTGAGTAGTATTCCACAGTATGCACATACCACAGATGATTCATCCTATTAGCTCTTCATGGACACTTGGGTTGTTTCTAATTTTTAGCTGTTACTGAGTAAAGTTTCTGAACAACCTCATACAGATATTTGTGTGGACAGTGATTTTTATTTCTTTGTGAAAAATGTCCCAAAGTACCTTGTTCTCCTGTTAAATTTAGCTTTTCCTCTTTAGGAAGCTGCCAGATTATTTTCCAAAGTGATTATACCATTTGACTTTCTTACCAGCAGTGTATGTAGTTTCTCCACAGCTGATGTGGTCAGAAGTTTTTAACCATTCTGGTAAGTCTGTAGTGGTATCTCATTATAGTTTTAGTTTGCACTTTCCTAATAACTAATGATGTTGAGCATCTTTTCATTTATTTGTTCCTTCCTATATCTTTTTCTGTGAAGTTTCTCTTTGAATCTTGCCCATTTAAAAAACTGATTTCAACTCTTTTTTTAATCTGTTCAGATTTGTCTCCTACAAGGCTGCAAAATAGTTTTTCCTTTCAATCAGAATTAAATGCATGTTCATGAGGCCTACATACATCATTCACTTGGGATCATCTTTGTCTGTTTACTCCTGAAATGTAGTTTCTCATGTTGCCAGTCTATCCATTTACATCTTAGATATTCTAAGATTGTACTTACATTTCTCTTGTGGCTAGCTTTTTGGTAAGAATAGATCTATACTAAATCCAATTGAACTTTATCTTCTCTTGGGAAAAAGTAGTATTTTGGTAATAAGGTTATATGTGCAAGGCTAAAAACATCCACTTATGGTACCTTGTAAGTGCTTTTATAGAAAGTACATCCTATGGGAATTTTGAATACCACCAAGACGTTTGTGTTTTTAAGGAAATAATTTACAATGGTAACATTGATTTCAAGAAAGGGAAGTGAGGCTGTTCAATGAATATCACTTTTGTAAATAAGTGAAACTTTTCCTTTTCTTTCTTTACTTATTTAAACTTTTTTCTTTATCATCAGAAAACAAGCAACTGATAGCTTACTTGGATTGTTACTTTTGAAAGTTACATATTGGTAAGGAAGTATACTTTTATCTGACTGTGTTTAAGGGAATGTGGTGTTTAGTCTTTGCATTCAAATCATTGTTCCAATAGAAATCTTACATAATTTTTTATCATATTATACCACATTTCCTTAGACGGGAACAAATCCATGTTCAAGTTTCTTTTTGAATGGTGGGAAAATCCCTTTAACAAAGAGGGATTCTGCTTACATCCATCAGTGGTTATTTTAAAAGAACTTTTCTATTATTTTATATTCTGAAGTGACAAATTAGCTGTCTATTTTTATTTGCTCATCCTTTTCCAATGAATGTCTTTAATATGACTCAGATGTGTATATTAAAATCTTTGGAAAGTCACATCTCATACATCATTGTATGAGTGAAAATAAATGCAGGTTTGTGCTTTTAAAAGTAAATTCCCTAATTAGTGCCCTTAATCTATGCAAATAGATGGGAGGGGGCACTTCAGAGTAATTCAGTTCAATAACTTTCTTGCTGGTGTCTAAATAGAATTTGAGTTGTTGCAAAATCTTTGGTAATGCCACAGTAAGATTGCTCTCTGACTTCTCTCATTTTCCTAGCTCCCACTGATTTATAAGAAAACTGTAGGGAAGAAGTTTTCAAAGTATGGTCCTTGGACAAATAGCATACGCCTTAACCTACGAACTTGTGAGAAATGCAGATTCTTTAGCTCTACCACAGACCAGCTGAATAAGACATTGAAACAGGGTGGGAGAGGGCAGGCACAGCAACCTGTTTCGTGACAAACCTTCCAGGTGATTCTGAAGCATGCAGAAGTTTGGGAACCAGTAGTCTAGGGGAAGGAAGGAAGTTGTGAATGCAGGCCTAGATAAACTTCCTTTTCTACAGTTCCAAGCTGACACGTTCATGACAAGGTTGCTGCAGCAACAACTACACAGGATTGGATAGCTTTGTGAAATTAAGAGGCATGAATACAAACTGATCACAATGTTCTAGATCACTAAGATTTATATTGGGAAAGATGGATTTTTACTTTTAGCTTGATGTCGAGGAAAAGCCCAGTTTCATAAGGTTTTGTGTGTGATGTGGAAACCATGCCTATTTTTTTAAACATCACTCCTTTGGAATTTAGAAAATTTTGGTAGAAAAACAGAATTACTCTTAAAGACAGTCATCACAAAAATCATAAGCAACATCCTCAACAGAGATGAATAACCCTGAAAAAATTTATAATTGACTTTCCCTAATACAATATAGTAGCTTTATTTGCCTGCAACATGTTTCACAGAACACCGTGCTGGGCCCCTAATGGCTATTGAATGAGCATTAAGATTTGATTTGTTAAACCCTCATTTGACAATTACATGTCACACAAAAATACAGACATTTAAAAACCCTGTTTGTATTCTGTACTCATCTTTCTAGAAGAGTTAGTTTAAATTGGTCTAAATATGGTCAGTCTAAATTCTAGCACTTTCTGTATTCAAAGAATTAAATTCATTTTAGGGTTTGCATTTTATTGATATGTGCTAAGGATTAGATGCACTCAGTTAAGCTTCTTCCTGGCCAAATGACATACCCTGTCTCTGATGTCAGTCTGAGAAAATCTTATATAGTGTACAACATCCCCAGATTACCTTATCTAAGTATTACATGGACATTTCAGATGATATGTCTTGGCATGTGGTCATTTTTCATTAACTTATTAAGGTCTGTTAAAGCATCTTTCCCCCTTTTTGACACTTTGCCATAATTGAATGCAAAATTGACTATAAAACTGAATGAATGCCTGATATCCATGCAGTAAGCTGATGACTCTTCCTTGGTTTCTAGCAGACATCAGTTGCAGATGTTCTAGGAAAAAGGGCTCTGTTGCTATCCAATATTGGCTATGGACAGTGCTGTCTGCCCTCTGGACTTTATTTTCCTCAACTGTAGACAGAGGGGATTCATTATATCATCTCTAAGATCCTAAATATTTTATGATTCTAAGGCTTAGGGGAAGTTTGGTGCTGGGGGTCGGGGGGGCGGGATCCAAGCCTCAAAGCACTGCTGAGGTATAATATATGATTGAAAGATTTTGTGTATTTCTTGAAAGAATGAATGAAACAGAATAACTAGCATAAAGTCAGCCTCAATATTCTTTGGAGACAATGGGAAATAGTGATATTAGGTACTCATAATTTTAGAGTTTAGACTAATGTGTTTGGGAAAAATACTTTTGAAAAGTATATTTAATCTTAATGCTTTTCCCTCAATGTTTTCACATTGAATTATGTATTCTTAACTCTAAGGTATATGAAATACTTAGAAAAGGCAATAATTTTAATATTTTAAGCATAGATGTGCTCTGACAATCATATATATTCTTCCTAGAAGAGAAATATCTTTTAAAGGACAGCTCTCTACACTTTATACTCCCCTGTACTCACTTACTTCATTACATTTGTGTAATCTAAAATTGTAGCTATAAAGCTATTTTAGGCATGCTTTTTCCAGAACCTTGTAAGAATCAACAGGAGCATAATTTTAAGCTACAGAAGCACAAAATAAGCACAGAATCCTAGCTACCATAAATGGCCAGAATTCTAACTTTGCAAAGACATAAATACTAACAATGGAGGAGGGGAACATCAGGACAAAAAAAGTAGAATTTGACCAGGTATTTCTGTTTCCTTCTAAATGTTTCCTCTGAACTTTGTTTCTTCTCAGAGATGGAATTCTGTGAGACTCCTCACACTCTGTGCTCTGGCTACCAGACAGACGTGCACAGTGTTTCCCGGCACGGCTACCAACTAGAGATGGGATCTGATGTGGACACGGAGACAGAAGGTGCTGCCTCCCCTGACCATGCGCTGAGAATGTGGATCCGGGGGATGAAATCAGAGCATAGTTCCTGTTTGTCCAGCCGGGCCAACTCCGCATTGTCCTTGACTGACACTGACCATGAAAGGAAGTCTGATGGAGAGAACGGTAATATAGCCACCTATATTAATAGTTTATGGAAAACCCAGAGAGAATGCAGGTTTTAGCCTTTGATTTGTTTTTCCTTCCTTATATCTGATACCTTTCATTTCCTATACAAAATGAAAATGCAGGGTCCCACAGACAAGGCGTGTACCTAAGTATCAGGCAAATAGACACATTCATTTACAATAATAAATAAAGTACTTTTTATTTCTGGTCGTTCCCCCAAGGGAAATCGATCTTATATCATCAGCAATATTATGCATGTCTTATTCATTACTCACCTTTTATTTTCATCTTTATTTTCCAATACAATACTAGTGATATTTATTTCAGAAGTACTCATTTCATGTATTTTGACTTTGTATCAATATATGAACAATGAGGCGAACAGCTGTATAACCAAGCCTATTTTGTACGTGTTTTCTATTTTGATTCAGATTAACCTGTCAAGTGTACAGACAAAGGCAAAGTAACCAGATTAGGCTGAAATGATTAAAAAAAAAAGTGAATTACCATCAGCCATTTGCCAGACAATAAGTAATAAGGGCAGTATCATTAAATTGTAATTATGTATTATTTTCTTACAACTTTTAGAAATGGAAAAGTTTTCGTCACTTTGATTTGTTGGGAAGAGATTAATTTGTTTTGTTTCCTGCTTTTCTATCCCTACGAAAGAACAAAGTCCTTTCATAAAAATCACATCAATGCTTATTAAACACATTAATCACTCTTCTCATCATTCTATTTGTCTGCATTTCATAGGTCCCATCACTGGGGACCTGGTCTGTCAGCAGTGGCTAGTTAGTAATTTCTCAGGTGCCAGAGCGGTAGCCAACAGCCCTGTACCTGCAGTTCTTTCTGTTCTGTCCTCCTCTGCCTCTCTCAGCCCAGAGGGGACATTGGCCACAAAGATATAATCAGGAATGACATTTGTCCACTAGTTAGAATATCATTTCCTAAATGAGAGGCCATTACACTTTGTAATATCACCAACTATCCTTGAGGGTCTGGATTTTTTAGGCTTATTTTCATGTATGTATATATGCAATGCTGAGTTTGACCAAGAGTATGGAGGAGGTGAAGTGTGGAAGTGAGAAGGGAACATACTTGATCTCTGTCATGCATATTCATGTAAGTGAAGGAGCAGTAGCATGGATGTTGGGAAACCCTGCACTGGTCCCTACAGTTTTCTGGGCTTTAACTATCAAACGAGAAAAATAACAACCAAATTTATGTGAAGTCAGGTAATAGAGGAGCTCCTCTATTTCCAAGACTTCTTGTTCTGCCTTATCTCACTCCCCACGCACATGCGTAAGTCCGCAGTCTTGTCTGACTCTGTACAACCCCATGGACTGTAGCCCACCAGACTCCTCTGTCCATGGAGTTTTCCAGACAAGAATACTGGAGTGGGTTGCCATTTCCTACTCCAGGGGATCTTCCCAACCCAGGGATAGAACCCACATCTCCTGCATTGGCAGGCAGATTCTTTACCACTGAGCCACCTAGGAAGCCTTCACACCTCACAAAAGGAATATATGCCAAGTTCACTGGGCTGAAACATTAAAAGAAAAGAGTTCCCCCTAGGCTCAACCATTCTTCTACTCCTGCAAGACCCTAGGTCTGGGGTTTCTTCTGGGGTGATGAAACTACTCTGGAATTAGATAGTGGTAATAATTCCACAACTCTGAAAATACGAAAAGCCACTTTAAGAGTGTGAACATTATGGTAAGTGAATTGTATTTTGATTGAATCTGTTATTTAAAAAATACTACTGGACAAAGAGTAAAGATTGAAGAATCCCAGATGAGTTGAACAAGGATTAATTAGTAAAACATATTTGCTATTACAGGTTTTAAATTCTCTCCTGTCTGCTGTGACATGGAGGCTCAAGCTGGGTCTACTCAAGGCAAGTGTTTCCAAATATTTGATGACAAATTGTTTTTACCTCACCCCATCTCTGACAACCAGCCTGCACAGTTCAACCCTGCCCATCTGATAAACAACACACAGGCCTGGTTCATTAACCTGTCAAAGATTAGTTTATTGGTAGCTTGTTGGTTTGTTTTCCTCTGAAGATTTCATGGGTATGTGTTGATGGTAACAGTGAGGAGGTGAGGGAGGAGCTGAGGACAAAGACAAGATTTAAGGTTGAATAGAGAAACATTAATTTAGCATGAGAGTAGAGATTTAAATCAGGTATGGTTGGTTTTGGCCTCATGATTTCTACATCATCTATGGTTTTTTGCATAACTCTAGCCATTGATTTAGTATAGTTCAGATACTGTCATAATTTTACAATGCCACCTAGCAAATGGCCTTGGGCTTTTCCCTCCAATGCTCTGGCTTGGCTTAAGAATCACACTACACCCCTGTAACTACACCCCTGTCCCTACACCCCTGTCCCTGTCGTCAATTATAAATAACACCTTCAAATGAAGGAAATGCCGTTCATTCTTTTCTGTAGACGTGTTGTCTTTCTTCAGTGAGGGGACACTGGTGTCCTTTTACTTTTGCCTTTATTGTGCTCACTGGCTTTGCCCCTTTGCAGAGGGATACTTAAAACAATATTTATAAATGATTTTGATGAAAATCAAGTACTTTGCGAGATGGGGAACCCTCACATCTGACCACAGGGCAATGACTCAAAATTTGTTAGCAACTGGGGGAAATGTATCAGGGGGGAGATGTATTAGAATCAGTTTTATCAAAATGCACATTATCCTCCCCCACCATGAGAACTGCTTACTGTGATGAGCCACTATATGTACTGTATTCATGTGCCATATCCCTTGGAGGTTTGGGGAACTTTCGGGAATGTTTGGGGCTGTGCAACTTCATTTCGCCTTCTATCTAATCATCCATCTACCTTGGTCATGTAACACTATTTACTGAGACCGAGTTGGAAGACTTAGGAGTAAAGGATACGTGTCCTGTCTTTTTCTTTACAGGTTTATCTCCCTTATGGTTTATTTCAGGAATTGGATAGGGTACCACAAAATTGGGCAGGACTGCCAAGGTAAAAAGTGATCCAGTCTGCTAAAAACTAGTTTTAAATGCCAGCCTCTTTTGGCCCAATGTATACCTCCAAAGAGGATTTCAGTAGAGCATAGTGATAAATAGTTTGTACTGTGAAGCCAGACTTAGTTTTAAATCCCAGCTTAGATTTAAATCCCAGCTGTGTGATGTTGGGAAAGTTGTATAACATTTCTGTGCCTGAATTTCATATCTGTAAAACCAGGAGGACATTACTATCCACCTCTAAGATTTTGTGATCATTGAATAAATGAATGTATATAAAGGATAACACTTGTATCATATAAGTATAGTCAGAATGTTCATTATTCTTATTGATCAGTACTTCACAATTTCCAAGTATACTTTTAATATATTTATCTCATTTCATCCTTATGACCCATCTATAGAATGATTCTATTGTTTCAGCATTTTACGCAGGAGGAAGACTTAAAACAGCTATTTAGAAACAAGTTAGCTACATACAATTGATTGTTTTCCAAATAGCCAGAATTTTTAGCTCCTTTGAATCATGTATGAATATAAGACATGAACAACTTTACTCAGTTAGATAGAGTTCTATAAGTTTTATTCTGCTCCTGCTAGCAATTTTCAGTAAGGAGTATACAATTTGGAATCTTATTTATGACCTTGTGTAAGATTTTACCAATTTAGAGTCCATAAATTTTCAACAAGGGATAACCAGACCTGGCCTGCCTTCAGCATTTCCATAGATTCTTACAGAGGAGGTTTGATTTGAGATAAGAATATAAATGGTTTTTCTAAAAGCATATTAATTTGAAAAAACAAGTTATTTTCAATGAATTGAACTTAATGTTTCTGTGTAAATATTGCTATTTCTCACTGATCTCATGCATTCATGAAAGCAGGCCTGGCGGGGAATCTATTCCAGTAATTTGAGTTTGTATATACTATGTTTGAAAAGAGTAAAGTAGCTTAAAATTTTTAGGATTTATATACTTCACAACCTAAGACTCCATGCCACTCCATCCATGTGCTTCAGTTAGTGTCAATGACATTTTATTTTGTTTCTGTCTTATATATTCTGATTTTTAGATTATTGATGATGCAATGATATAATATCATGGGGTTGATTTAGGATGATTTAAGCTTCACTCCTATAAATTTGGGAGAGAAGTGAAAGTAGGAGAATTTGTTAATTTGAGTAGGTTTTTCAGCTGGGAAAGATTTGAGATGTGATTTCAAAGACACTTTGAATTCTATTCATCCTAGGCTATTATGACTTGCATTTTCTACTTATATTTCTGAAATTATGTCTGTAAGGACTTATTTCTTTCATTAATTAATTGGTCAAGCCTTTCAAAATATTTATATTTTTTTCTCACTTTTGTAAACTCTGTTTGGTTACCCTTAATTGAATTGAAGTTTCCAATATGCTTTAAGCCATGAAAAATTAAAATAAAGAACCTTTACTTTCCGAATGAAACCAACTGAGAGGTCTGAAGTACAGGGATGGGAGAGCAGCAGGTAACAGAAGAGAATGTGGGTTTCTTGGCTTTCAGAGGACAGTCAGAATACTAATGCACTTTATTTCCATTCCCTCAAATACGTCCTAAGTAAACCCTTTGTTGTGTATTGATGCTTAATCATCTGTTATGAAAACTGCAGATTTACTCAAATTAGCTTCATCCTGAGGCCCATAAGCAGGAAACTTGGATATCATTCATAATGCTTTGTTCATTTTACCCCTTTTCTACTCCCGTTTCACATTACTACCAGTGTAACTGTTCACTGTAGGCTAATACTTGAGTTGTTTATCTTCTGTCTTCAAAATGGTTTTTAATAAGTACTAGACGGGAAGCTACTTGAAGACAGAGCCTGGTTTATTCACTGTTTTTTCTTCAGGACTTAGCCACTGAATCTGGAGAACAATAGGTACTAAAAAATGAAGAATATACTTTACTCTTTGGGATTCCCTGGTAGAACAGTTAGTAAACAATCCACTGGCAATGCAGGAGACTGGCTATAATATGTAGGAGATGAGGATTTGATCCCTAAATCGGGAATTTCCCTAGGGGGAAGGACATGGCAACCCACTCCAGTTTTCTTGCCTGGGAAATCCCATGGACAGAGGAGCCTGGCAGGCTACAGTCCATGGGGTTGCAAGAATTGGATATGACAGCAACTAAACCACCACCACCACCACGCTTTACTCTCAGGGGAGAAGTTAAAACTGAGAGATAATATATTCTGTAGTTCTTCTCAAAATAGAAATGTTGCGTGCATGTTCAGTTGCTCAGTTGTGTCCAACTCTTTGTGACCCCATAAACTATAGCCTGCCAGGCTCCTCTGTCCATGGGATTTTCCAGGCAAGAATACTGAAGTGGGTAGCCAATCCCTTTCCCAGGAGATCTTCCCAACCCAGGGATCAAACCCACATTTCTTGCATTTCCTACATTGGCAGGCAGTTTCTTTACCAACTATGCCACCTGGGAAGCCCTTAATAGAAATGCTACAGTGGGTCAAACCTCTTGTCATCTAACACACGACTCTACCTCTGACAGGTGATACAGTGGGCTTTTCTTAGAATTTGGCAGGCCTACTTGAGCATTAACATCAGTGATTAGAGTGTTCCTCAATAATGATATTTGACTCTACATTAGGTTGGAGAAAAAAACTATATTAACAGCTAAATTTGAGTAATCAATTTCCAGGAATATGTTTTTCACATGTGGCCTAAATGAAACATTTGGATTAGAAAACGTCAAAGTGCTTATCAAGGTGCTAAATAGAAGGAAATAGTTAAAGAAAGGCATTTTTAACCTTTAATAAAGTATGTCACAAAGAAATTACTGTGGCTATACTCTTGTTGTTAATGATATTTGTGTGAGCAGTATTTATTGAACAACTACTCTTTGCCAGGCTCTATATTGGGGACTGTGCTGTGCTGGGCCTAGTCACTCAGTCGTGTCTGACTCTTTGTGACCCCATGGACTGCAGCCCTCCAGGCTCCTCTGTCCATGGGGATTCTCCAGGCAATAATACTGGGGAGGATGCTGTGCCCTCCTCCAGGGGATCTTCCCAACCCAGGGATCAAACCCAGGCCTCCTGCATTGCAGGCAGATTCTTTACCAACTGAGCCACAAGGGAAGCCCGTATTGGAGACTGGGGATATATAAAAGATGACCACTACACAATTTTCGCTCTCTCAGAATTTACAGTCTAGAGGACAAGAATGATGCCCTATGAATTAGAATTGTTTATTATTCCTTATTGTTGTTATTGCAGGTAAAAGAAACACAACTTGAGCTAACTTAAACCTAAAAAAGCAAATTTATAAAAAAGGGGCATGTGAATGCTTCATGGGACCAGGACAAAAGAAGGAACTAGATTAGAAGAATTGCCTGTTCCTTTGCCTCTTGCTTCTGAATCCATTTCCTTCAATCCTGTCTCTGTAGATTTACTTTCTCTAAATCTCCATCCACAAGGCAAGCATAAAACCTGGCAAAGATGTCCCCAGTTTATATTTCTTATGTTCAGTAAAGAAGTTGAGATTAACTGTATATTTTTCAATGCCATTTCTAAATTCCAGTGAGATAGAATACTTTTCCCAGCTTGAGTCAGATGTCTACCACTAGTCCCATCAGCTATAACCAGGGAGTAAATTTAGCAATACACATGTTGCTTTTGGGGAACCCACCCACTGGATCCCTGGAGCAGTTTGCAATGCAGGTGGTCAGAGTCAAGTGGGCATGTATACCCAAAGAAGTCTGCTGGAGACAATAAAGGCTAACTGTAATACAATTTAGTACCATAATAAAAAGTATGTGCAGCTTGCTATGAGAACACAAATGATGGGAAATCATTTATCAAGGTAAAAATTATTATATTAGCACAATCTAAATAAACATTGTTCTGATGGTGAGTGATTAAGTAAATGGATCGTGGTGTAAGATAGTCCTACTTTTGTGCCCTGGTTCTGCATCTTAACTCTTGTGTGTCCTTGGACAAGTAACTAAAGCTTTCTAGGTCTCAGCTTGCTTGTCTGTCAAATGGAAACATTACCTATTTCCATTTTTGTGTGTGAGGATTAAATGAGAAAATGAATATATAGCACCTTACAGTTTGCCTGTTATATATTAAATGCTCAATACATCTTAGTTGTGGTTATTTGTTACACAACAAGAATTTATTATGCATGTATTGTGGGGTAGATGCTCCAGGGTGAAGTCTCTTTTATCAAGAATTTACCAGGCTGTGGCTTCTGAAACATCTGGTATCCCAGGAAACTCTAGTCTAGCAGAACTCAGCCTACTTTCTCATTTCCTTGCACTTTTCTTACCTTAAATAATATATCATTTTGAAAGTGAAGGTAAAAGTGTTAGTCGCTCAGTCCTGTCCGATTCTTTGTGACCCCACAGACTGTAGCCCACCACGTTCCTCTGTCCATGGAATTCTCCATGCAAAAATACTGGAATGGGTCGCCATTTCCTTCTCCAGGGGATCTTCCTGACCCAGGGATCAAACCCAGGTCTCTCGCATTGCAGGCAGATTCTTTACCATCTGAGCCACCAGGGAAGCCCATATATCATTTTTTATTTTTACTTTATTTTACTTTACAATACTGTATTGGTTTTGCCATACATCAACATGAATCCGCCACGGTTGTACACGTGTTCCCAATCCTGAACCCCCTCCCACCTTCCTCCCCATACCATCTCTCTGGGTCATCCCAGTGCACCAGCCCTAAGCATCCTGTATCCTGCATCGAACCTAGACTGGCGATTCATTTTAATAGCCAACAGTCTTGTTCTGCTAAGTAGAGGTGACTGAGAGGAAATTCAGTGAAGCACTTCAGACCTGGCTGACGGTTAAATCCGTAGTATTGTATTTCCTACTGTCACTGGAGTAGCCCCTTAAGATAGAGCTGGGATTTCAACTACTCAGAGGCCTTGTTGATTTCCATGATTGTTGGGCAGCTGAGCTCCCTATGCACTGCTTGGAACTTTACAGGTAGCAGATTATCTGATACAATCCCATGATAGCCAAAAAATCCATTACTACTACTCCCCATTGCTTCTCAGTGCATACAGCAGAAACCTGGTAATATACCATGTGCTAGCAATAAATACCATACCATCATAGCCATGCATTTGTCATTCTCAGAACCTGAGTTGCTCCATCAGAACAGCAGGAGTGGTGAAAAAATAGCTAGCCTAACACCTGAGTTTCTTGAATGACATATAATAGTTTATGCCAAAATAAGGAGTTATTCCTTCTGATGTTTGACCATGTGGGGCCATTCATGTGCAGTTAATGGAAGGGATTTGTTTATTTTACATTTCTTCCTTTTGCTTTTTTGTTTTCCCCTGCTAGTGCAAGTTATACAGGACACTTCCACAGCAATGTAAACAGTTCCTCAGGAACCATCTGAATGTCGAAGGAAGTGTGTGAAACAATGCAATGACTTGGTAATAGCTTCGACAGAAGCCCTGCCACATAACTGACATCCTAATGGCTCTGTTGGACCCATTAGAGATGTATAAGACAGTGCAGTTGACTTTGTAATGGCTCCTTTGAAAACATTACACGATCAGGAAGAGTGTAAGTCATTGGGATTGCTTGATCTGTGGGTGAGACACTTCTGGGATGACTGTGATACTCTTACAATTGAGAACAGATTTGATGATACTGAAATTTCAAGTTGTAATAAAATTAGATATAACAAGCTCATATTTTCCTTTTCAGTAGGTAATTTTAACCACTATTTTTAGTATTAAAGTAATATCAACTGATGTTTTAAAAATTAAAACAGTAAAAACATGTTTAAAGTGAAAAATCCTTCTTCTTTATGCTTCTATATAAAATATGGAAGTCACAGGATTACAAATATTCCAATATCCACATGCAAGAAAATAGAAATTATCAACTGGCATATAAGTCTTTGAGGTAATATTGTAACTTTGGGAAATACATAGATAGGACTTCCAATTGTATCAGCAAGACAAGAAATTATCAAGACATTCTTGAGAGGTAACAGTGTTAACAGTATATTATGTATAATTCCTCCCAAATGTTCTGTACATATACAAATGGGATAACATAATATAAAAAAATCAATAACTTTTTTTCTACTAAAGATTATATCATGGATATTTTCCCATGTTTGTAGTATAGATCTGCCTTATTCTTCTTAATAGCTGTATAGTATTCTGCTTCTCTATGTATCATTTTTTATTTAGTTAGACTTATGTTTCTGGAAATCTGAGTTTCCAGTGCTTTAATATTAAAAACAATGCTGTACTTAACATCCTTGCACACATGTTTTTGCACACCTGTTAGATAATTTCTTAGAAGTGATGGGCCAGGCATATGTACATTTAGCAATTTCTATGGATAATACAAAATTCCCCTTTACAAAACCAATTTTTCTTCCTACTAGTGCTATATATAGCACTACCAATGCATGTGTTCTCCTGTATCATTATCAACACTGGCAATGAATGAAATATCCCAATCTGGTACATGAACTGTGGTATTTTGTGCTATTATTTTGCGATTTAACTATGAGTAAACATGAGCATCATTTTGTATGTTAATAGACCATATACATTTTTTCTAAACTGTCTGTTGATATCCTTTACCCATTTTTTCTATTCATATTTTTATATTTCATTTTTAATTAATTTTTAATTGAAGTACAGTTGATTTACAATGCTACACTAAAATGACTCAGTTATACACAGATTTGCTTAGTTGCCCAGTCGTGTCCAACTCTTTGTGACCCCATGGACTGTAGCCCGCCAGGCTCTCTATCCATGAGGATTCTCCAGACAAGAATACTGCAGTGGGTTGCCATGCCTTCCTCCAGGGGATCTTCCCAAGCCAGGGATCAGACCCAGGTCTCCTGCAATGCAGGCAGATTCTGTCTGTACCATCTGAGCCACCACATACATACATACATTCTTTTTTGCATTCTTTTCCATTATGGTTTGTCCCAAGATATTGAATAGTGTTCTCTGTGTTATACAGTAGAACCTTGTTGTTTATCCATTCTATATGTAATACAGATTTTCATACTAATTAATTTTCAAGAACTTTTTATATATAAAGGGTAAAAAAAAAACTTTGAACACATGCATTTTTCCTAGTTTGTTATTTGCCTTTTGAAATAGGTTCCTATGGTATATTTGTATTTGTAGATATAGAGCTTTATATTTTTAAGTGATCAAATTCAACCATCTATATTTTATAGCTTATGGAAGTGTATGGAGATGATAGATACAAACAGAAAATCCAAAACGAGTTAATGTGCTTACAGTTCCTCATGTTCCTTTATAACAGTGATCCTTAACCTTTTTGACACCAGGAACTAGTTTCTTGGAAGATAATTTTTCCAAGGACAGGGTTAGGGGAAGGAAGTTGATTCAGGGATGATTCAAATGCATTACAATTATTGTGCACTTTATTTCTATTGTGACTCAGCTGGTAAAGGATCCGCCTGCAATGCAAGAGACCTGGGTTCGATCCCTGAGGTGGGAAAATCCCCTGGAGAAGGGAAAGGCTACCCACTCCAGTATTATGGCCTGGAAAATTCCATGGACTGTATAGTACATGGGGTTGCAAAGAGTCAGACGTGATTGAGCGAATTTCACTTTCACTTTATTTCTCTAATTATTACATCAGCTCCACCTCAGGTCATCAGAGATTAGATCCCACAGGTTGGGAACTCCTGCTTCATAATGATCCATGCAACTTGTTATTTCAGTTGAATTAAAACAGGCATGTTCCATGTTACCAAGTCTTAATTAAATAGTATTTTAAATATATTAGTAAAGATGTAACATATCGTAACTATACCTTTTTTTAAAATTTTACTTTATTTTACTTTACAGTAATGTATTGGATTTGCTATACATCAACATGAATCTGCCACGGGTGTACACGTGTTCCCAATCCTGAACCACCCTCCCACCTCCCTCCCCCTACCATCCCTCTGGGTCATCCCAGTGCACCAGCCCCAAGCATCCTGTATCCTGCATCGAACCTAGACTGGTGATTCGTTTCACATATGATATTATACATGTTTCAATGCCATTCTCCCAAATCATCCCACCCTCTCCCTCTCCCGCAGAGTCCAAAAGACTGTTCTATACATCTGTGTCTCTTTTGCTGTCTCGAATACAGGGTTATCGTTACCATCTTTCTAAATTCCATATATATGCATTAGTATACTGTACTGGTGTTTTTCTTTCTGGCTTACTTCACTCTGTATAATCGGCTCCAGTTTCATCCACCTCATTAGAACTAATTCAAATGTATTCTTTTTAATGGCTGAGTAATACTCCATCATGTATATGTACCACTGCTTTCTTATCCTTTCATCTGCTGATGGACATCTAGGTTGCTTCCATGTCCTGGCTATTATAAACAGTGCTGCGATGAACATTGGGGTGCACATGTCTCTTTCAATTCTGGTTTCCTCGGTGTGTATGGCCAGCAGTGGGATTGCTGGGTCATAAGGCAGTTCTATTTCCAGTTTTTTAAGGAATCTCCACACTGTTCTCCAGAGTGGCTGTACTAGTTTGCATTCCCACTAACAGTGTAGGAGGGTTCCCTTTTCTCCACACCCTCTCCAGCATTTATTGCTTGTAGACTTTTGGATCGCAGCCATTCTGACTGGTGTGAAATGGTACCTCATTGTGGTTTTGATTTGCATTTCTCTGATAATGAGTGATGTGGAGCATCTTTTCATGTGTTTGTTAGCCATCTGTATGTCTTCTTTGGAGAAATGTCTGTTTAGTTCTTTGGCCCATTTATTGATTAGGTCGTTTATGTTTCTGGAATTGAGCTGCAGGAGTTGCTTGTATATTTTTGAGATTAGTTTTTTGTCAATTGCTTCATTTGCTATTATTTTCTCCCATTGCTTATAGTTTCCTTTGTTGTGCAGAAGGTTTTAATTTTAATTAGATCCCATTTGTTTATTTTTGCTCTTATTTCCAGTATTCTGGGAGGTGGGGCATAGAGGATCCTGCTGTGATTTATGTCTGAGAGTGTTTTGCCTATGTTCTCCTCTAGGAGTTTTATAGTTTCTGGTCTTACGTTTAGATCTTTAATCCATTTTGAGTTTATTTTTGTGTATGGTGCTAGAAAGTGATCTAGTTCCATTCTTTTACAAGTGGTTGACCAGTTTTCCTAGCACCACTTGTTAAAGAGATTGTCTTTAATTTATTGTATATTCTTGCCTCCTTTGTCAAAGATATGGATTTATCTCTGGGCTTTCTATTTTGTTCCATTGATCTATATTTCTGTCTTTGTGCCAGTACCATGCTGTCTTGATGACTGTGGCTTTGTAGTAGAGCCTGAAGTCAGGCAGGTTGATTCCTCCAGTTCCATTCTTCTTTCTTAAGATTGCTTTGGCTAACTAGTATAAAAATGCTGTTAATACAATTGGCATCTTTGTGGTTCAAATGTTGGTCTTTTTCTGATTTCTTCCTTATAGTAGACATTTACAAATAAAATTACAGGACTCAAGAATGTTTATATTAAGACTCAAGAGAGATATTAACAAAGTATTTCTGAATTTATACTATCCCATTTAGCAAAGCATGAGTGACCATTTCCCTCACTAGTGCTAGATGATTTACTTTACAATATTTTTGCTAATTTTTCAATGAAATTTTAAAACAGTAATAACTATTGTTTAAAATTACATGTCATTTATTGATTCTGAAATGAAACCTTTTTTCATCTTTTTTAATGGCATTTCCTCACTTGTTAATTGAACTGACTTGAAAATATGTATCATAAAAAGTGAAAATATGTATCATAAAAAGTGAAAATATGTATCATAAAAAAATCTGGAACTAACAAATAAATCTAAGAGCCAATTCTGGGGTGGGGAGCAATAAAATAGATAAGACAGTGCAGAAAATAAAAGAAGATAAGAAATAAGCATGTCAAAATAACTATAAAGAGGAAATTAAATGATTCATAAGAGACTACTTTGTGTACCTCTTTTAAGATATACTTGAAATCCTGAGTGGAATAAATGATCTTATAGAACAAATATAAATGGCAAAAATGGCCTGAGAAAAGAGAAAACCTAACTTTTCTAATTTATATTATAGAAATAAAATTTTCAAAGAGCCACCCAAACCAAAGAAAGTAGCAGAAACAGACAAAATCTGCCAAAAATTTAAGAAACACATATATCATTCCAATGAGACTTAAATGTCTTCAGAGCATAACAAAAGGGAACTCTTCCAAATCTTCTTCTAATTTTTTGAAAGCAAAAAAACAATGAGATCTAAAGCATAAAAAGAAATCACAAAGTAAATCTACAAACCAATTGTAGTTCTGAATTCTGATACAAAATTCTGAGGTAAAATACTGGCAAACAAGGTCCAGCAATATAGTAAAAGAATAATACACTACAACTAAGTGTAGTTCTTACTGGGGAATGCAAGGAGAGTTCAATATTAGGAATTTTGTTACTCTAGCTCATCATATGAATAGAGAAATATAGGCAACTCATGACCAGTCAGTCGGTGATGCAATCCAGCCATCTCATCCTCTGTCATCCCCTTCTCCTCCTGCCCCCAATCCATCGCAGCATCAGGGCCTTTTCCAATGAGTCAACTCTTTGCATGAGATGGCCAAAGTATTGTAGTTTCAGCTTTAGCATCAGTCCTTCCAGAGAACACCCAGACCTGATCTCCTTTAGAATGGACTGGTTGGATCTCCTTGTAGTCCAAGGGACTCACAAGAGTATTCTCCAACACCACAGTTCAAAAGCATCAATTCTTCAGCGCTCAGCTTTCTTTATAGTCCAACTTTCACATCCATACATGACCATAGGAAAAACCATAGCCTTGACTAGACAGACCTTTGTTGGCAAAGTAATGTCTCTCCTTTTTAATATGCTATCTAGGTTGGTCATAACTTTCCTTGCAAGGAATAAGCAACTTTTAATTTCATGGCTGCAGTCACCATCTGCAGTGATTTTGGAGCCCAATAAAATAAAGTCTGACACTGTTTCCACTGTTTCCCCATCTATTTCCCATGAAGTGATGGAACCAGATACCATGATCTTAGTTTTCTGAATGTTGAGCGTTAAGCCAACTTTTTCACTCTCCTCTTTCATTTTCATCAAGAGGCTTTTGAGTTCCTCTTCACTTTCTGAAATAAGGGTGGTGTCATCTGCATATCAGAGGTGATTGATATTTCTCCTGGCAATCTTGATTCCAGCTTGTGCTTCTTCCAGCCCAGCATTTCTCATGATGTACTCTGCATCTAAGTTAAATAAGCAGGGTGACAATATACAGCCTTGACATACTCCTTTTCCTATTTGGAACCAGTCTTTTTTTCCATGTCCAGTTCTAACTGTTGCTTCCTAACCTGCATATAGGTTTCTCAAGAGGCAGGTCAGGTGGTGTGGTATTCCCATCTCTTTCAGAATTCTCCACAGTTTATTGTGATCCACGCAGTCAAAGCCTTTGGCATAGTCAATAAAGCAGAAAGAGATGTTTTTCTGGAACTCTCTTGCTTTTTCCATGATCCAGAGGATGTTGGCAATTTGATCTCTGGTTCCTCTGCCTTTTCTAAAACCAGCTTGAACATCTGGAAGTTCATGGTTCACGTATTGCTGAAGCCTGGCTTGGAGAATTTTGAGCATTACTTTGCTAGCATGTGAGATGAGTACCATTGTGTGGTAGTTTGAGCATTCTTTGGCATTGCCTTTCTTTGGGATTGGAATGAAAACTGACTTTTCCAGTCCTGTGGCCACTGCTGAGGTTTCCAAATTTGCTGGCATATTGAGTGCAACACTTTCACAGCATCATCTTTCAGGATTTGAAATAGCGCCACTGGAATTCCATCACCTCCACTAGCTTTGTTCGTAGTGTTGCTTCCTAAGGCCCACTTGACTTCACATTCCAGGATATCTGGCTCTAGATGAGTGATCACACCATCATGATTATCTGGGTTGTGAAGATCATTTTTGTATAGTTCTTCTGTGTATTCTTGCCACCTCTTCTTAATATCTTCTGCTTCTGTTAGGTCCAAACCATTTCGGCCCTTTATCGAGCTCATCTTTGCATGAAATGTTCCTTGATATCTCTAATTTTCTTGAAGAGATCTCTAGTCTTTCCCATTCTGTTGTTTCCCTCTATTTCTTTGCATTGATCACTGAGGAACGCTTTCTTATCTCTCCTTGCTATTCTTTGGAACTCTGCATTCAGATGCTTATATCTTTCTTTTTCTCCTTTGCTTTTCACTTCTCTTCTTTTCACAGGCCTCCCCAGAGAGCCATTTTGCTTTTTTGCATTTCTTTTCCATGGGGATGGTCTTGATCCCTGTCTCCCGTACAATGTCATGAACCTCCGTCCATAATTCATCAGGCGCTCTTTCTATCAGATCTAGTCGCTGAAATCTATTTCTCACTTTCACTGTATAATCATAAGGGATTTGATTTAGGTCATACCTGAATGGTTTAGTGGTTTTCCCTACTTTCTTCCATTTAAGTCTGAATTTGGCAATAAGGAGTTCATGATCTGAGCCGCAGTCAGCTCCCAGTCTTGTTTTTGCTGACTGCATAGAGCTTCTCCATCTTTGGCTGCAAAGACTATAATCAGTCTGATTTCGGTGTTGACCATCTGATGATGTCAATGTGTACAGTCTTCTCTTGTGTTGTTGGAAGAGGGTGTTTGCTATGACCAGTGTGTTCTCTTGGCAAAACTCTATTAGCCTTTGCCCTGCTTCATTCTGTATTCCAAGGTCAAATTTGCCTGTTACTCCAGGTGTTTCTTGACTTCCTACTTTTGCATTCCAGTCCCCTATAATGAAAAGAACATCTTTTTTGGGTGTTAGTTCTAAAAGGTCTTGTAGGTCTTCATAGAACTGTTCAACTTCAGCTTCTTCAGCATTACTGGTTGGGGCATAGATTTGGATTACTGTGATATTGAATGGTTTCCCTTGGAAATGAACAGAGATCATGCTGTTGTTTTTGAGTTTGCATCCAAGTACTGCATTTCAGATTCTTTAGTTGACCCTGATGGCCACTCCATTTCTTCTAAGGGATTCCTGCCCACACTAGTAGATATAATGGTCATCTGAGTTAAATTCACCCATTCCAGTCCATTTTAGTTCGCTGATTCCTATAATTTCGACGTTCACTCTTGCCATCTCCTTTTTGACCACTTCCAATTTGCCTTGATTCATGGACCTGACATTCCAGGTTCCGATGCAATATTGCTCTTTACAGCATCGGACCTTGCTTCTATCACCAGTCACATCCACAACTGGGTATTGTTTTTGCTTTGGCTCCATCCCTTCATTCTTTCTGGAGTTATTTCTCTACTGATCTCCAGTAGCATATTGGGCACCTACTGACCTGGGGAGTTCCTCTTTCAGTATCCTATCATTTGCCTTTTCATACTGTTCATGGGGTTCTCAAGGCAAGAATACTGAAGTGGTTTGCCATTCCCTTCTCCAGTGGACCACATTCTTTCAGACCTCTCCACCGTGACCCGCCCATCTTGGGTTACCCCACACGGCATGGCTTAGTTTCATTGAGTTAGACAAGGCTGTGGTCCTAGTGTGATTAGATTGACTAGTTTTCTGTGATTATGGTTTGTGTGTCTGCCCTCTGATGCCTCTCACAACACCTACTGTCTTACTTGGGTTTCTGTATACAATATTGTTGCTCTATAATTTTGAATAAAGACTCTTAACTTATATACATAATATATATAATTTATTATGTAAAATTACAAAATCCACTTTTACTCCAAATGACAAAGCACTAGAAAGATTTGTTAAAATCAAGAACACAACAAGATGTCTACTTTCACCAGTTAGTTGAAACTTTTTATGAAGGTAGCAGCTGTAACCATGAGAAGAAAGACTGAACTAAGAGGAATAAAATTAGAAGCAATGAGTTTATATTATTATTTGTAAGTTATATATTTGTATATCTAAAAATCTTAGAAAACCAAACAAATCAATACAAATGAGAAGAATTCAGGAAACTGATTTGGTACAACATTATGACACCAATTTAATAGTTTTCTTTCCATAAAAAACACAATCAATTAGAAAATATAGTTGAATAAATTATAGAAACAAGAATGACAATCAAAATGCCTAGGAATAAACTAGCAAAAAGAGCAAGACACACACTCAAACACACATGTATTTACACACACACACACATATACACACAAAAAACAATACTATTTTGGAATGCAGAAGAAAATATAAATAAATTGAAAGCCTTAGCCTGTTTGTAAATGATATCACTGTCATAAAATTCTCCTTAAATTAATCTGTAATTTTAATATGCCTCCACAAACAATATTAGTTGACCATGTAAAAAATATGACTTACTAGCTCTAACGTTAAAATGGGAAAAAAATACAAATTTGCAAGAACAAGATGAAAATATTTGAAAAAAAATGAGATAATAAATTTGCCAGACATTTAAGTTCATTTTAATTAAAATAATGTTCTAGTATGTGAACAAAGTATTAGAATGGGAAAGGAAGCCTGGAAATGCTTCTGGAAAAACAGATAATTCCAGAAAAACATCTATTTCTGCTTCATTGATTATGCTAAAGCCTTTGACAGTGTGGATCACAGCAAACTTTGGAAAATTCTTCTAGAGATAGGAATACCAGACCACCTCACCTGCCTCCTGAGAAATCTAAATGCACGTCAAGAACAACAGTTAGAACTGGACATGGAACAAGGGACTGGCTCCAAATTGGGAAAGGAGTACGTCAAGGCGGTATATTTTCACCCTACTTATTTAACTTATATGCAGAGTACATCATGAGAAACGCTGGACTGGATGAAGCACAAGCTGAAATCAAGATTTCTGGGAGAAATATCAATAACCTCAGATATGCAGATGATTTTACCCTTATGGCAGAAAGCAGAGAGGAATTAAAAAGCCTCTTGATGAAAATGAAAGAGGAGAGTGAAAAAGCTGGCTTAAACCTCAGCATTCCAAAAATGAAGATCATGGCATCTGGTCCATCACTTCATGGCTAATAATAGATGGGGAAACAATGGAAACAGTGACAGACTTTATTTTCTTGGAATCCAAAATCACTTCAGATGGTGACTGCATCCATGAAATTAAAAGACGCTGGCTCCTTGGAAGAAAAGCTATCACCAACCTAGATAGCATATTAAAAATCAGGGACATCATTTTTGCTGACAAAGGTCTGTATCATCAAAGCTGTGGCTTTTCCAGTGGTCATGTATGGATGTGAGAGTTGGACCATAAAGAAGAGTGAGTGCCGAAGGATTGATGCTTTTGAACTGTGGTGTTGGAGAAGACTCTTGAGAGTCCCTTGGACTGCAAGGAGATCCAACCAGTCTATCCTAAAGGAAATCAATCCTAAATATTCTTTGGAAGTACTGATGCTGAAATTGAAGCTACAATACTTTGGCTACCTTATACAAGGAACTGACTCATTGGAAAAGCCCCTGATGCTGGGAAAGATTGAAAGCAGGAAGAGAAGGGGACAGTAGAGGATGAGATAGTTGGATGGCATCACTGACTCAATAGACATGAGTTTAAACAAGCTCTGGGAGTTGGTGATGGACAGGGAAGCCTGACGTGCTGCAGTCCATGAGGTCACAAAGGGTCGAACCGAACTGATAGGATTATAAATAGATACAGTCTGTATGAAAGAAAATTTGGCAACGTCCAGCAAAAACTCTACCTCCTTTTTACTTAGCATTTGCACTTCTTCAAATTTATCCTATAGATATTCAATGGGTATGCAGTGATATATGTGCGGATGTTCGTAATAGCATTGTTAGAACTATCAAAAAATAGGGGTTGTCAATCAAGATGTTCATTGATAGTATACTTGTATAATTTATGGTGTGTGTGTTGTTAATCACTCAGTCGTGTCCAACTCTTAGTGACCCCATGGACCATAGCCCACCAGGTTTCTCTATCCATGGAATTCTCCAGGCAAGAGCACTGGAGTGGGTTGCCATTTCCTTCTCCTGGTGATCTTCCCAACCCAGGGATCAAACACAGCTCTCCTGCATTGCAGACAGACTCTTTACCCACTGAACCACCAGGGAGGCAACTATAATTTATGGTAGAGTCATGCAGCGTGGAATATTCTGCAACCTTACAAGAAATGAATATACACAGTAGAAGGAGAAGCGGAATGTCGTAGGGAGAATTGTACAGGGGACTTTCAACTCCACTGAGTCTATATTCATGTGGGGTCATATATTTATTGACCTTATATTTATGTTAATATATGTAATAAATTTGCATATTTTCCTATGTATAATATTTTATTTCTTAAACTATGTTGTAGGAGGTGCATGAGTGTTTACAGCATTGCTCTTTATACACTTTTATGGATGTCTGGGGCTTCCCTGGTGGCTCAGAGGGTAAAGCGTCCTGCCTGATCCCTGGGTCAGGAGGATCCCCTGGAGAAGGAAATGGCAACCCACTCCAGTACTCTTGCCTGGAAAATCCCATGGACAGAGAACCGTGGTAGACTACAGTCCTACTGCTGCTGCTAAGTCACTTCAGCCGTGTCCGACTCTGTGCGACCCCATAGACAGCAGCCCACCAGGCTCCCTCGTCCCTGGGATTCTCCAGGCAAGAACACTGGAGTGGGCTGCCATTTCCTTCTCCAATGTATGAAAGTGAAAAGTGAAAGTGAAGTCGCTCAGTCGTGTCCGACTCTTGGCCACCCCATGGACTGCAGCCCACCAGGCTCCTCTGTCCATGGGATTTTCCAGGCAAGAGCACTGGAGTGGGGTACCATTGCCTTCTCCAAGACTACATGGGATCGCAAAGAGTCGGACACAACTGAGTGACTTCACCTCACTTCATGGATGTCTGAAACTTTTTAAATAAATCTAACCAAACAATGACACAACTATATATTGAAGTAGAACAATCTTCAATATACATTTTTAAACAAAATCCACTGAGTTTGAATCATTGTGTATAGAAGTGACCTTTTTGTCTGTGACCCAGAGTAAGCAATACAGTTTACATTGTGACCCAGTTCTCAATGAATCTCTAAACAAACAAACAAAAAACTAGAAAAAAATTTCACAAGATAGTATCTACCCTTACTATAAAAAATGCACTCTGACATTTTCTATCTTATTTGATGTCTTTCTAACATTAGTTTGTAATCCAGTAAATTTATTTCATAACCAACTAATTGGTCACAACCTGCAATTTAAAAGCAGTGATGTCTGGTACAGTACACTTGGTGTGTGATTTTACATGGAACTACATGTATATATGCTTGTCTTGTCTAGTCTAGTCTGTTGTTGCTAAGTTGTGTCTGACTCTTGTGACCACATGAACAGTAGCCCGCCAGGCTCCTCTGTTCGTGGGATTCTCCAGGCAAGAATACTGGAGTGGGTTGCCATTTCCTTCTCCAAGGGATCTTCTCAACCTAGGAATCGAACCCAGGTCTCCTGCATTGCAGGCAAATTCTTTACCAACTTAGCTACAAGGGAAGCCCATATATGCTTGAAGATGCATAGAATTTCTCTGGAAGTATTCAAATAAATGGATTATTCTGTGCATTTGTGGAAGGCAACTAGGTGACTGTGGATAGGGATTGGAGGGAGATTTGTTTTCCTCTGCATTTTTGTTCTTTTAGAACTTTGTACCATATGTTATTAAAATTTTTGTTTAACATATCTAAAAAGTAAATAAAATGACAGTGATATCACAGAGGAATGAATCCAAGTCACTTACTTTCTAGACTACTTTTTTAAAATAACCAACAATTAATTGTTGCTTACAGGGTTCTTTCCAATGTTTTAAAAAAATAGGAAAAAAGCTTCCTTAAAAATAAAAGCACAGGATTATTAAATATTTCCTTTATGGCAATATCCAGGTTTAGCTCTTAATTTCTTTCTTTAACACAGCTTTTGTGATGTGTGTTCCTTCTAAAACTAAGATGAGAAAAAATATATTAGACCAAGGGTAATGTAATATTTTGCTCTTTACATCATTATTAAGTCACCGGCTCATTTTAAATTGTCATTATGAAATCAGAGCCCCATATGTGGATGAGGAGCCTGGTAGGCTGCAGTCCATGGGGTCGCGAAGAGTCGGACACGACTGAATGAGTTCACTTTCACTTTTCACTTTCATGCATTGGAGAAGGAAATGGCAACCCACTCCGGAGTTCTTCCCTGGAGAATCCCAGGGGCGGCGGAGCCTGTTGGGCTGCCGTCTATGGGGTCGCACAGAGTCGGACACGACTGAGGCGACTTAGCAGCAGCAGCAGCATATGGATGAGACATGCTCTTCTATTTACTTAGGGAAAAGCTATGTTTGGAGATCAAGTTTATGTCTTACAGAGAAAGCAAGGAAGACATGGAAGTGTTGTTAACCAGCCAATCAGCAGTTTTATGTTTCAAAGGTGTCTGGCCAAATTAGCAGTTTTAAAACAAAGCTGCACATTTCAAATCTTTGATGTCATATATACTATGTTATTTTCCTTTGAAACCAAAACCATGTATTTGTCATTTAACAATTTCAGCAGTGTACACATAATTGTGTTTACATGAGAAAATAACTATTATACTAAGTGGTTGACTTTAAACAGCATTTCTTTATTCTCTAAAGTCTGTATTTTTAATTTTTTGTTTTCAGTTGTATTCTATCATTGAAAATTTGTGCTTAAATAATTTTCATTTATTTTGATGTTTATAAGTGTAAATCTGGTTTTTTGAGATCAGAGAAGGCAATGGCACCCCACTTCAGCACTCTTGCCTGGAAAATCCCATGGATGGAGGAGCCTGGTGGGCCGCAGTCCATGGGGTCGCTAAGAGTCAGACACAACTGAGCGACTTCACTTTCACTTTTCACTGTCATACATTGGAGGAAATGGCAACCCACTCCAGTGTTCTTGCCTGGAGAATCCCAGGGATGGGGGAGCCTGGTGGGCTGCTGTCTATGGGGTCGCACAGAGTTGGACAGACTGAAGCGACTTAGCAGCAGCAGCAGCAGTTTTTTGAGATGACTTATCTTTTATTTTCATTGTTCCTTGGCAAGTCTAGATTTGCCAAAATAATCCTTCAGCTAGAATGATTGTGTGGCCTGTAGAAATCTTCTGTGCAAAGATTTAATAACTTTTTCTATGAGAAAATTGGCAGCCTTGTGAAATAATCCAAGTATTTCCCTTCTACCACATTTTTTAATTAATATAAACTTTGGGTTACCTCTGCTAAACAAGGGCCAAGAGGAGGAAAAGATTAAGACTAATGGAATATGTCATTTTCTGATGAATTTATGAGTTCTCTGGGCTTTCTTTGCCAGGTTTCCAGGTTACCATGCTCTTAATTTTCCCCTTATCTCAGTAGTTACTTCTCTTACTTGCTGATTCTTCCTCTTCTCTGTGATGTTTTAATATTGGAGTGTCCCAGTGCTCCTTGTCCTAGAATCTTCTCCATTTACACTCACTCACTGTGTGATCTCATATGGTCTTGCTGCTTAAAATACCATCTACTATACAAATGAGCCCCAGACTCATATTCCTCCGAGACCTCTCTGCCAATATCCATTTTCGACCTACTTGAAGATTTCACCTGGGTGTCTAGTGGGTATTTTAAATTTCACTTGTCCAAAACAGAATTCCTAATCTTCCCTCTACTTCAAACTTGCTCCACTTGCAGACTGGCCCATTTCAATTGACGAAAACTCTAGCCTACCACTTGCTCAAGCCCAAATCCTTGGCGCTGTCCTGAGAACTCTCTCACTCCCACACCTTACATCCACTCAATCAGTAAGCACTGTTTCTTTACTACCAACTCCATTGCTATCCACCCTTGTCCAAACCACCATCATCTCTCACCTGGTTAATACAGCAGCCCCTTAAACAGGTCTTCCTCCTTCCTAGAATGATCCATTTTTTAAAAAAAAATTTTCTTATTTGGCTGTGCCAGGTCTTAGTTGTGGCATGCAGGATCTTTGATCTTTGCTATGGCACTGGAGCTCTAGTTCCCTGACGAGGGGTTGAACACAGAGTCTTAGCCACTGGACCACCAAGGAAGTACCTCGAATGATTCTTTTAAAATGTCAGTCTGCTCTGCTTAAAAATATACCAATGTTTTCTCCTTTAACTGAGAGTAAAATATTTACTGTGGTCTAAAATTTGTCCCCCTATACCTTTCTGTGCTCACTTCCTTCTACAGAGATGGGAGTTCCCCTCCCATCTCAATGGCATCTTTGTCAGTCTCCAGAAAAGCTGCAGCACACTTCTGCCTTAGGGACTTTACCTTAGCTGAGTCCTGTGCATGGGACTTTTTTCCTCCAGGTCTTACATGTTTAAGTCTGACAGCTCCTCACGTCTTTATTCAGATGTTTTCTGCTCAATGAAACTGACTTTGAGTGGTGCTATATAATACTGTAACTATCACCCAGCCCCAAACTCCTAATACCCTTTACCCTGTCCTTTTTTCCCCCATAGCATGTTTTATCTTCTATATAATTAACTTATGTTCTGTGATTGTTGTTTATTGTCTGGATTATAAGCTCCACGAGGTCTGGGATCCTTGTCTGTTTTGCTTACTGAAGTATTTCAAGCTTTTATATTGTTTTGGACACTTACTAAGTTTTCAACAAATATTTTTAAATAGTAAATAAATATAGAGATGTAATTCTTGTTCTATATGTTTTGACTGTGTCTTTGCACAGAACTGAATAACTGTATTTGATTGACTTGAGCTGTTATTTCTTGCACAATTGATTTTTTAGTGCCTTGTCTATGTGTGTAAACCAGTTTGGTTTTTATGATTTGGTCAGTCAGCTCAATAAACTCAGTAGTTTTTAAACCCCTGTGTTAGTAGTTGAATCAGTCAGACATGTTTTCTTGTTTCTTGGATTTGTTTAATTTTAGTTTGTGAAGACTGTGCTGATTTTTATAGGTAAAATATTCAAGCTAATTTCTGAATGGAAAAACCACTGCAGTTGATATGCTAAATCAATGCATGTAGACATAACCATATTCAATCACAATTAGACTACAAGTCAAATGAGTATTGTAGGAGAACTTTATAGTCAGCATAGTTTGTTTTAAGACTGAGAAATAGCAAATACCAATTGCTTGCACATCCATAAATAAATAAATAAGCAGATACAGCTATCTTTTTGAGTGATTTATGAAAATAAGGAAGTCAATCAAAATTATCAAAGAGGTTAATTGATTTAAGACATTGCCTAAATTGATATGTTGTCTGGATTGCCTGGTCATTCTAGTGGAAGTTATTGAACCTTTTGTTTATGAAGGCCCAACCATATTTTATCAAATAACCCATCAATTTTTTTTTCAAAGCATTCTGAGTAGAATTGATCGGTCAGTTCAGTCAAAATTGAAATGTGAGTCTATAGGACAGTCAAGTCTAAATTAAAACTAGGATAAGAAAGTATAAGATGTTAAAGTGAGATTTTACTAATCCTGAGTCATGTCAGAGTTTGAGGAAGTGTCTGTAAAAGTGGAAAAAAGACTGGGAAATGAAATTTCAACATTTCAGCCTTGAAAGAGTCATGAACCCATCAACTCATGACATTTTTACCAGTTCTCCCATACTTACTGGTGTCAAAACAATGCCACGACGGATATTGAAGTACTTCCGGAAGAAAAACAAGACAAAACAGAACAAAACAAAGCAATCAGTAAAAATGAAAGAAAGGAAACAAACAGGAGCTCTATGGGTATTAAGTATTTGATGTGTGTGTGTGTGTGTGTGTGTGTGTGTGTGTGTGTGTGTCTTTACTTGCCTGCAACATATATGTGTAAAATTACTTTAGCCTTTGGGTGCTTTCATTTTGGTCCTGGATCTGTAGGATACCTTCTGTTAATTTGAGTAACTTGCACAGGGAGCAGTAAGGATTTGGAAAGTAATTTTATCTTTTCCCTCAAGTATAGTTTTCTCCCTAAGCTCTGTCATTTGGACACCAAACTAACACTGCCATTTTTATCAGCTTCAGCCACAAGAAGGTTTATCAAGATGTTTCTGTTTTACTTCTCGTTTCTAAGCAGCTGCCTACAACTAGAGTCACGAGTCTGCTAAATTGAGCAGTCATTTGGAACTTGTTTTTTTTTTTTTAATCACATTCTTCTAAGAACCATAATTGTATAAAAAGAAATTAGCCCAGGGTAAATCTCAGCAGGTATGTGGTTTTCTCTGATAATGGTTTGCCTCCAATGAAGAGGTTAGTCTTTACCTACAAGAACTAGAAAGAATAATTTGGACATATTTTCTTGTACCTTATACCTTGGGCCTGTGAGACTTAAAAAAAAGAAATATCTTGCTTTCCAACAAGTTAAGTTTCAGTTGTTCCAGATTGAATTAGTGTAAATAAAATAGAAAGAAGAGCCCTAGCAAATCAATACTGCATTGGTAGTAAACTGGAAAATACTGACAAATTATCCTTTTAGGCCTTAGCGAGGTTTAATCTAAACATCATTTTCTCCTGACAGTATGAGAGAGAAGAGGGTAATTTATTACAGAGTCCTGATATGGATGAGAAAAGACTGCTGCTTGTTCTTCACTGTTCTGGCTCATACCAGTTCAATTTTTGTTTTGCTCCAGAAAATCTTTCTCCAATAATATGTTTATAGGTCTTGTAACTTTAGTGCATAGCAACTGCTGCCTTATCATGGTACGTTTGAGTACTTGCTAGCTTGTTTCAGAATGTAGATTTTTAAGTGCTCTCTTGAAGCTCAGGTGTCTCTTAGCTCCCTCATGAGGTATGTTCTTAAAGGGTCATATGCAAATCTTTGCATAGTTTACCTGCTGTGTGGGATCAGTATATAAACTAATCTAGAAAATCTGGTCATATAATAATGCAAATAAATACCTGTTCCTAAATGATGATTTTCATGACTTGAGGTTTTGCTTGCTGGATGTATTTAAAGTGAAAAGTGAAAGTGTTAGTGGCTCAATCATGTCCGACTCTTCGTGACCCCATGGACAGTAGCCCACCAGGCTCCTCTGTCCATGGAATTCTTCAGGCAAGGATACTAGAGTTGGTTGTCATTTCCTCTCCCAGGGAATCTTCCTAACCGAGGGATAGAACCCAGGTCTCCTGCTTGGCAGGCAGATTCTTTACCATCTGAGCCATCAGGGAAGCCCCAAGAATATTGGAATAGGTAGCCATTCCCTTCTCCAGGAGATCTTCCTGACCCAGGAATCAAACCTGGGTCTCTTGCTTTGCAGGGAAATTCTTTACTGTCTGAGCCACCTTCTAGGGCAGTTAAAACTTAACTATTTACAGCAAAGGAGAACTTTATGTCTTTTGATGGAAAAAATATTTAGTGTTGTTTCTTTCAAGTTTCTTACAATGTTAATGGTTTAATCACGTAAGCTTTATTCTATGTGAAAGGTGTGAAGTTCAAATATGCAAAATGTGTGGTAGAAAAAATTAGGTCAGCAATTTGTTCATCATTTTCTGTTAAATAAGTTAGCTGTGTTAAATGTCACATTATCTAACATGAATATGATAAAATAACATTTTTAATTAACCCAAGAGGGATATGGACATAAGAAAACCAAACACTTGCTCCAGGCAGGATCGTTTCTCAAGATACTGCATTATGAACAATATTTAAATTACTGGCTATATTTATCCCATGTATTTTACAAAACTTAAAAGTCTTATATTAACAGTATACCTCAACAGTTATTATTAAAGTAATAAGGAAATGAACCTCAAACTTTTTACACATTTGGGGGATATTATATATATACTAAGTAGTAACAATGTTTTCTTACATGGTATACTCCATACCAAATTGAAGCCTTAATGTGTTTAATTGCTCATCTAGACTCTAGAAATATATAAATTCCCAGGTAAATCTAACCTAAAGAGTAAAAAGTTAAGATGGAAATGGTGAACATATTTACAAAAGGAAGAATTTTAGTAAGAAACTCAGTTAAATTTTGCTTTATTGATTCAAAAGGGAAATAAATATCTTTTGGAAAGCATTTTCTAAAAGAGAAAAATATATTATGGATATATGATTGGACTATTTAATATAAATGTTGCAATCTTAATCTTCTGAGCCCAAGCCATTGTGACAAGGTTTCCTTATATAATTAGCAGCTTGCAGCTTAAGCCAGTAAGTTCAGAAGAGAAAAGAATCAATTTGATTCCTTAAACACAATTCACTACAATATATGAATTTGCTTTACTTCAGATATTATATGAAATATTATTACCAGTTTGTGAGACTCCTAAGGTTATTAAACACAAAAATTCCCTTTGGGGAAAAGGGGTTGTTATAGGAGAGATATGGGGAGTCGTGTGTTGAGGGAAGTAGTATTAAAAACAAATGTGATCACAGGTCTTCTACTGAGCAATTTGCTTACTTACAGTTTTGATAAAAGTAATTCTGGTGGCCATGAATACAACTAGGCCTATTGACCAGAATAAGATCAATATCTTTTCCCAACTGTCAAGACAGCCAATCACCACGAATTTGATTGGATCACTGCACAGTTGATCCAATTCATTAGTTAAGATTACTGAAATGAATCACACTTGGAAGAACTCAAATGCAAGTTAGCAGCCTAGTGCCAAGTGGTGGAAGAGTTCCATAAGAGCAAGCTCATGAAATGATTTCTGTAAGTCATTATTTATAGCCAGAATTTATTCAGTGAGTAAAGTCATTTGAAGGATCTAGAAGATATAAGTAGAAAAAGATGTTTTTGTTTTTTTACAATTTAAAGTGAAAAACATTTGTTACCATTTGTTAAAGTCTGTTTCAACACTAGAATTTATTGATTCAACAAGCATTTGGCAAGCACTTTCCATGTGCAAAGGACTGGGTTCCCAGAAATGAAAAGTTAGACAATTTTCCTGACCTTGAGAAGTTCACAATCAGCTGGTAGAGTGGAGGAGTAGACAAATAATTGTGGTGTGATGTAGTAAGTGTTATAATAAAAATATAAGCAACATGCATGTGATGAAAGCATAGAGAATTAAATAACAAACAGGAAATCTAGGAAGCCATCACATAGAAGGTGAGATTTAAAGTATGAATACAAATTTATCAGGCAGAAAAGGAAAGGAAGGACATTTCCGGCAGAGAGAACAGAATGTGCATAAGCACAGAGGCATGACAGGGCATGGCATATTCTAGAAACTGCAAGAATTTGAATCTGGCTAAGTGATAGCATACTAACAGAAGCAATAAAAGATGATACATCAAGATAATTTGGGGACAGCTTATAAGGGCCTCATATGCTTGGCATGTTTCTTCTGAAAATGTGGAGCCCCACCAATTTATTTGTTAAAGTGATCAGATTTGTCATGCAGAATATTGATTGGAATTCATCCACTAATTCAACAATATTTATCGAATACTTACCATTTGTCAAGCAAGTGGAAGAGATAAAAAGACCGATAAATCACAGCTCCTTCCCTAGAAAACTTAGCCTGGTTGGAAAGGCAAATACGTAAACAATTACAATTCAACACAATATGTCCTTTATTATAACTATGTCCCCAATACAATGAAAAGAGAGAGCAAAGGGTGCCTAAGTTTTCTAGAGGAAGTAAGATAAAGTTTCAGAAATTAAGTTGACATTTGAGCTAAGACTTAATGGAAAAGTAGAAATTTGTCACACTGGCAAAGAAGAAAGACATTGTGGCATAAGGAGAATCTAGAGGTGACTTACATTTTTAGAATGGCAGAGTAAAGGGGACCCTTCCCTTTCTTTTCTCTAAAATTACCCAAATACAAAAGGAGAATGAAAAGCAGAATAACTTTATGCCTGAATCACAATGAATGGGTAAAGCCTGCCAAGTACCATAATGATCCAGGAGTGTGGGAAGATGCCTAGAGATGACTAATTTTCAGACAAAGCAGAACATATCTTCTCAAAGTATTCATCTCATACAGTGAAATAAACCAATAATCCTTTTTTTGGAAAAATGAGAATAGGGCTACAGACTGTTGGTGGAAGGTTCCATGGGCCAAAGGGAGTTCAAGTCTGAATAAGGAAGCATATACATACATCATCTTTGCAGTAATTGTTTTGAGGAATGATAGAAGAGAGGGATTGAATTTTGAGTAGCCATACAGCTTCCAATATTCATTCACTGGAGATAAATAAAAGCTAAAACAATTCTCTGTCTGTCATACACACATGCACACACGCACACAAATTATGTTGAAAGGATCTTTACTCTGAACCATGTAAAATTTCTGTTAGAAACAGTGCATTAGCCTGTCCCCTGCATGAACCTATTAATAATAGCTGGTCCAGGAAGAACTAACCGTATTCAAAGATGAGTAATAATCTAAATGGAACCAGAACATTATCTACAAAGGAACCAGAAGAAAAATAAAAAAAGAAAATAGAAAAAACAAATGGCAGATAAGCACTCACTAAGGATATATGGGATGTGAGAGTCGGACTGTGAAGAAAGCTGAGTGCCGAAGGATTGATGATTTTGAACTGTGGTGTTAGAGAAGACTCTTGAGAGTCCCTTGGACTGCAAGGAGATCCAACCAGTCCATTCTAAAGGAGATCAGTCCTGGCTGTTCTTTGGAAGGAATGATGCTAAAGCTGAAGCTCCAGTACTTTGGCCACCTCATGCGAAGAGTGGACTCATTGGAAAAGACTCTGATGCTGGGAGGGATTGAGGGCAGGAGGAGAAGGGGACGACCGAGGATGAGATGGCTGGATGGCATCACCGACTCGATGGACATGAGTTTGCGTGAATTCTGGGAGTGGGTGATGGACAGGGCGGCCTGGCGTGCTGCGATTCATGGGGTCACAAAGTTGGAACAGAACATATTGCCATGAAAGGACAGTATATAAATCAGAGGGCTCAAAAGAGAGTGATAAAGTTATAATGAAACAACATAAAGGGAAATAATGTGAGACAGTGAAGCTTATGAAAATAACAGAAGAGAAAAAAATAATCATGAAAACGAAACAAACACTGGCAGTATTAAGGAGAACAGACACTGCCCAAAATACAGTTAAGACACATGAAGAACAAAACAGAAAAAAGCAAAATAAATTAATAGGATAAACAGCTTTAAATAAAAATCTATGTAATGTGGACAAAGTAGATCCCACCTAGGTGAGCATATTATTCCCAGAGAACTAAACAAAGTAACAAAAAATATGCAAAGATCAAATTCAAGAAAACATTCTAGAAGTTAACTTGAATTTGTAGCTTGAAAAAGCACAATATATCCCAAGATGATCATTGAGACATGCACTGTTAAAGTGACGAGACTTTAAGAGTCTTTAGCACATCTAGGTAAAACAAGGTGCCCTGAGACTACTTCACAATAATATTCAAAACATAGCCTATAAAGTCATTGTGTGTGTGTGTGTGTATGTGTGTGTTAAGTTGCTGCTCAGTCGTGTCTGACTCTTTGCAACCCTATAGACTGTAGCCCACCAGGCTCCTCTGTCCATAGGAATCTCCAGGCAAGAATACTGGAGTGGGTTGCTATGCCTTCCTCCAGGGGATCTTCCCAACCCAGGGATCCAACCCGCATCGCTTACGTCTCCTGCATTGGCAGATGGGTTCTTTACGATTAGTGCCACCTGGCTCACCTATTAAGTCATTGGAGTGAAAAATAGAGCTCATGAAATGTGAGGCAAGCAAAGTGTCTCAGTTCAGTTCAGTTCAGTCGCTCAGTCGTGTCCGACTCTTTGCGACCCCATGAATCGCAGCACGCCAGGCCGCCCTGTCCATCACCAACTCCCGGAGTTCACTCAGACTAACGTCCATCGAGTCCATGATGCCATCCAGCCATCTCATCCTTTGTCGTCCCCTTCTCCTCCTGCCCCCGATCTCTCCCAGCATCAGAGTCTTTTCCAATGAGTCAACTCTTCACATGAGGTGTCCAAAGTACTGGAGCTTCAGCTTTAGCATCATTCCTTCCAAAGAAATCCCAGGGCTGATCTCCTTCAGAAAGGACTGGTTGGATCTCCTTGCAGTCCAAGGGACTCTCAAGAGTCTTCTCCAACACCGCAGTTCAAACGCATCAATTCTTTGGCGCTTAGCCTTCTTCACAGTCCAACTCTCACATCCATACATGACCACTGGAAAAACCAAAGCCTTGACTAGACGGACCTTAGTCGGCAAAGTAACGTCTCTGCTTTTGAATATACTATCTAGGTTGGTCATAACTTTTCTTCCAAGGAGTAAGCGTCTTTTAATTTCATGGCTGCAGTCACCATCTGCAGTGATTTTGGAGCCCCCAAAAATAAAGTCTAAGACTGTTTCTGCTGTTTCCCCATCTATTTCCCATGAAGTGATGGGACCAGATGCCATGATCTTAGTTTTCTGAATGGTGAACTTTAAGCCAACTTTTTCACTCTCCTCTTTCACTTTCATCAAGAGGCTTTTTAGTTCCTCTTCACTTTCTGCCATAAGGGTGGTGTCATCTGCATCTCTGAGGTTATTGATATTTCTCCTGGCAATCTTGATTCCAGCTTGTGTTTCTTCCAGTCCAGCATTTCTCATGATGTACTCTGCATATAAGTTAAATAAGCAGGGTGACAATATCCAGCCTTGACGTACTCCTTTTCCTATTTGGAACCAGTCTGTTGTTCCATGCCCAGTTCTAACTGTTGCTTCCTGACCTGCATATAGATTTCTCAAGAGGCAGGTCAGGTGGTCTGGTATTCCCATCTCTTTCAGAATTTTCCACAGTTTATTGTGATCCATACAGTCAAAGGCTTTGGCAAAGTGTCTAGACCACTGAATTTAAGGTAGCACTCAGTCCCAGGTGCCAACACTATCCTTCACAAAAGTGTCAGTGCCTTCTTGGATTCTGTGGCCTAGGAGCCTCACTTGGCTCTCCCTGATACCAGTTCCAGATACTGGCTACAAAATTATAGAATATTTTATAAATATAGATAAGTAATTTATAACTGCAGAGGTTACCATTAGTAGGTAATAGTAGAACTGAAAACGCTGTATGAAACTTCCATATTATCAGAAGGGACATGCAAACATAATACACACAACAGAGAAAATATATAGCATGTCAATTAAGAGAAAAGGCACCACTCTTCACTCCTGGAGAGCACTCTCAGGTCTCTGTCCCATAGCCTCTTCCATCTCAGCAACAAAGAACCTTCTTCACATTGAATGCCTTCTACTTCCTAATTTCTCTTAAATCTAAAGTTCTCTTCCTGGCATTTAAAATAACCTACAATCTGACTCCTTTTCAACTCCAACTTAATATCAGCAGTGTGAAAATTCTATTATAGTCAGCTCTGTCTCTTTGATTTTACCTCAGTTGTTTTACTGAAAGTAGGCTTGAGCCTTTTCTCTACTTCAGCATATCCTATCCCTTGTTCAAAGTGTGTCTCATATATGGGGTTATCAGGAGTCTGCTTCTTATGTATTTTAGCCCACACTGACCTTTTCGTAACTTCTACAGTACTCATAGTTCTATCTCTGTTTTCTTAACTCTGTATAGTATCTTTCATTATTCTTTTCGTGTGTGTGTTTCTGCATAAATTTTCCTCTCTCCTCATATAGTCTATAGGCTCCTAAACAATAAGAAGAATGCCTTGTACAATCCCGTAGTACTTAGCACAATGCTTTGTCTAATGTAGACGTGCAGTGTAAGTAGTTATTCATTGATTTCAGGCAGTGAGGCTAGCTGGTAATGTATTTGTTAGTCAAAAGGACCCTTACTCATGCCTCATGAAATCAGATAATAACTGCCTTGCCTGCCTATTTTGTAAATACATATCTTTAATGGCCTGTTACTAACAGACATACATTATGTAAGTTAAGGCTTTTAGGTCCCTGTTTTCTTTTTCTTCCCTATTCTATACTTGTTTCCATAAAGATCTGACTGGAGACTGAGTGACACCTCTGATTTTGCAGAGTTAATTTTTAATACATTTTTGCTATAATCCTATAGACGTTGGTGGTTTTACACTTGAACTGAACTGATAAAGTGATAGGCAGTTAGTTAAGGCTACTGTAGCAGGATGGATATACTTTTCAAGTAAATTGGTTTTTTTTTTTTTTTTTTTTTGGTTTCTAGCAAGTCTCATTCTCCTTACAACAAGCATCTCTATTTTTCCTTATTTTCTTGAATAAGTGTGAGTGTCTGTGCACACACATGCATTAGTATCTATATCAGTTATTACTCTTCAGTATGAGAGTGGTTACCTGATACAATCTGGCTGAAGGACAAGGTGAATGTTGGACTCCAGGTTTATATCTGTCTTCAGGTATGGCTTGATTAGTGAAAGTGAAAGTTGCTCAGTCGTGTCTGACTCTTTGTGACCCTATGGACTGCACGGTCCATAGAATTCTCCAGGCCAGAAAAGTGAAGTTGGTAGCCTTTCCCTTCTCCAGGGGATATTCCCAACCCAGGGATGGAACCCAGGTCTCCCCCATTGCAGGCGGATTCTTTACCTGCTGAGCCACCAGGGAAGCCCATGGCTTGATTAGGGTGCAATTAATATCATCTAGGTCTAATTTATCTTTCTTTCTTGATTCGGGTCTACTCTCTGGTTCTCAGCTACATTTTCGGATATGTAGTGGTGGCAGAATGTCTCCTCATGGGGGAGGAAAGCCTTCTTGTTTCCCAGAAACTCTAGGACATGTCTAAGTCATTTGCCCAACTCGATTAATCCCCATAGCCAGAGGAGTGAGTTTTGCTGATTGTTTAAGCCTGTTAAAGGTTTACATATGGATCTGGGAATGAGATCAGCCTCACCCAAAACAGGAGAGTTAGGGAGGGATAGTGTACAAAAAAATATTTACGGTACACTTTTTTTTTTTGCTTTCTTTCATATTTTATTTTATTATTATTATTTTTTTACCTGTACAGTTTTATAAAAAGAAGGTTGAAAAGTACTGACTAGCAAAAACAACAGTTTGCCAACACATTTTGACCTAGTTTTTCTTTCCCCTGACCGGTGTGTAATATTGATATTCAGATTACTACTGAGTTTCTTATTTTTGAAGAATATTTTAGGTATTTTTCAATAGCTTTTTGAGGTATAGTTCACATGCCATACACTTCACTGGTTTTCAGTATATCCACAGTTACTGATATATGCAACGATAAACACAATTTTAGAACATTTTCATCACTACAAAAAGAACCTCCTACTCTTTAGCTGTCAGACCCCTAACCCTGTATCTTCCAGCCCTATGAAACCACTAATCTACCTGCTGTCTCTATAGGCTTACCTATTCTGAACATTTCACAGAAATGGAATCATATACTATGTCGCATTTTGCATCTGGCTTCTTTCACTTTGTATGTATTCAAGGTTTGTCTGTGGCATAATATGCATCAGCATTTCATTCCTTTTAATTACCAAATGATTGTCCACCGTATGGGTGCAGAACATTTATCTATTCACCAGTTAATGGAAATTTGGGTTTCTACCTTTGCCCTTCTGTTTTCACAGGCAATTTTCTCTTTTTTCTTTTATATTTCTATTATTCCATCTTGCTGATTTCTTTTATCGTCTTGGAGATTCATATGCATCTATATATCATTTTTCCCAGTTGAGAAGTATTTGTTCTCCTGAGAATGTGATAAATGTGGTTTTCCCTGAGAGGAAAATAATCTTGTGGTCATATCTGTGGTCGTGAGTAAAGTTTTTTCTACTCTCTGTGAGATTTAGCGGCAGCTCCTAAAACAGTAACTTTCCAACTGTTTCGGCAGTAATCTACAATAGGAAAGACATTTTCCATTGCAACCCAGTAAACACGTTGTTTAGTCACTAAGTCATGTCTGACTCTTCTGCTACTCCATGGAATATAACCCATCAGACTCCTCTGTCCATGTGATTTCCCAGGCAAGAATACTGGAGTGGGTTGCCTTTTCCTTCTGCAGGGGATCCTCCTGACCCAGGGGTCAAACCTGCATCTCCTGTGTCTCCTGCATTGCAGGTGTATTGTTTACCTCTGAGCTACTAGGGAAGCCCAGTAAACATATAATATGTGTGAATGTATTAAAGGTTCACAAAGCAGTTTCAACAAACACTACATAGCAATGCACTGTGATAACCTATTCTATTGTAGTCTACTCTGTTCTACCCTATCCTACAATAATCTTTTGTTTTAAAGTGCATTTTATGATCCCATACATTGATTTCACAACCCATTAATGGATCATGACCTGAAGATTCAAAAATCCTGTCCAGAAAGATCCTTCCTCATATTTCTGAGGTAATGGCTAAAGAAAGATTTTTCATTGTCTGATACCCATCAAATGTTTGTGGATAGTAGAAAACTCCTATGTTGATAACTCTGTTCTCACCCTACTGACCTTAAGAAAAAGAGTAATTATTGACATAATTTGTCATATTGGGAATACTTAGAGTAACTGTGCTATGTATATTACCCCTTCTCTTAGAATTAACTTCCCTATTATACCCCATAATATTTATTTTGTACCAACAATCTAGGATTTATAATTTAAATGTTGTTACCATGAAAAACTCTTTCTATCTGTGCTTTATTTTATTTCATTTTATTTTAATATTTTTATGTATAGTAATTTTTTTCTTTCTCTTGATTGTAGTATTGTTGCTGTACAGTATTATATGTTACAGGTGTATAATATAGTGTTTCACAATCTTTAAAAATTATACTCTATTTATTGTCATTATAAAATACTGGCTGTATCCCCATGTTGTACAATATATCCTTATAGTTTGTTTTATACATAATAGTTTGCCTCTCATAATCCCCTACCCCCATGTTTCTTTTCCCCTATTCTCTCTCCCCAGTAACCTGTTCTCTATATTTGTGAGTCTGTTTCTATTTTGTTATATTCACTGCTGCTGCTGCTGCTGCTAAGTCATTTCAGTCGTGTCTGACTCTGTGCAACTCCATAGAAGGCAGCCCACCAGGCTCCCCCATCCCTGGGATTCTCCAGGAAAAAAGTTTGTTATAATATTTTAGATTCTACATATAATTGATACCATACAGTATTTGTCTTTCTCTGATTTATTTCAGTTAGCATATCTTCCAAGTCCATCCATATTGCTGCAAATGCAAAATATTTTTTATGGCTGAGTAGTATTCCAGTATTTTTTATGGCTGAATGTATATGTATGAATAATACATCTTCTTTATCTATTCCTCTGTTGATGGTCACTTAGGTTGCTGCCAAATATCGCCTATTGTGCACAATGCTGCTATGAACTTTGGGGCGCATGTGATCTTTTCAAATTAGTGTTTTTGGATATATACCCAGGAATGGAATTGATGGATCATGTGATAGTTCTATTTTTAGTTTTTTGAGAAATTTCCATATTGTTTTCCATAGTGTCTGTACCAATCTATATACCCATCAACAGTATACAAGTGTTCCCTTTTCTCCATATCCTTGCCTACATTTATTATTTGTGATCTTTTTATGATAGCCATTCTGACAGATGTGAGGTGATAGGTTTTATCTCATTATGGTTTTGATTAGTCATATTGAACATCTTTCCATGTGCCATGTGTATTTTAAGGTGACAAGATTTCTCTGGAGTGACAAGTCCAAAGAAAACATTAATAAAATGTTCCCTGTGGAAACTAGAATAAGCTGAAAGACCACTGAGACTCTTTCTCATATGAACTGCTTTACTAAATTTGGTTTTAACAGCTTACATTCTAGAAGGGAGGATAATTGCCAGTTAGAATTGAAATAGCAGTGAATAAAGTGTGTATCTAAGACACAATATTATAATATATAGTAGCAACATGTTCTTTAGAAAAACTAGAAATCCTACAACCTTACTTGATACCCCTTCATAGATCCTAAAGAGAGGAGCACTCTTATTTTCTTTCTGCTACTAAGTCACTTCAGTCGTGTCCGACTCTGTGTGACCCCATAGATGGCAGCCCACCAGGCTCCCCCATCCCTGGGATTCTCCAGGCAAGAACACTGGAGTGGGTTGCCATTTCCTTCTCCAATGCATGAAAGTGAAAAGGGAAAGTGAAGCCGCTCAGTCGTGTCCGACTCTTCGCGACCCCATGGACTGCAGCCTACCAGGCTCCTCCGTCCATGGGATTTTCCAGGCAAGAGTACTGGAGTGGGGTGCCATTGCCTTCTCCATATTTTCTTTCTATGTTGACATTATTGCCGAATTTACTCCTTTCCCCTTCCCACACTTCTCCCCAAACATCCATAAGCTGGGGAGACTCCTCCAAAGTACCTTCTCACCCTCTATGCACAAATCTTCTTTTCCCCTTGGCTTTATTTCCCATTCCCCACCCACCCACCCACCTAGAGTCTACTTTTCTCTCTTGTGACCATCATTTCCAAAAGAATCCAAGATGTAAAACTGAAAGGAAACAGTCTGGATTAGGGGGAAGGACAGAAGCTTCAACTTCCCTTTTCCTTCTTCACCTGTTACCCTAATCTTTCAGATAATTTAAGTTTTGCTTGTAAAATTACTTCAAAATAAAACTGAGAAAAACCACACAGTGAAGGGCTTAAGAAATCTTACAAAGGAATAAAGATATTAGAACCCTCCAGCCTGTTACATGTTCTTCATGTTACTTGTTCAAACTCTATGCTTTTAAAAATCTGTATTTCCAGCATGAGTCATCATAACAACTCTATTGAACTTCCAGCTTTTTTTTTTTTTTTTTTTTTGTATTGAGTTATTTCTTTGAGTGGATAATTTCACACAAAGTAATGCATTTAAGTAATGTTCAATAATGGCTAGGAAAGATGATTTTGTATATATATTTTTGAAGTGGCAGATAATGCCCAAATAAGATAAGAAAAGACATAGATGAAAAGTTTAGTATATGCTTCTATACTCAAGTTTTATCTTGATTTCAGTTAAGAACTATGACTTATAAAGGTAAATATGAGAATGTAAAATATATGAAAGCCATCAAACGTAAAATATATGGAAGTCTCACTTACCTGTGAAATATTCCTGGACACTAATGATTTTAATTAAACCAGAACATCTCAAAATAACACTAATGAAGATTATGTAGGTTAGATGACTATGAAGTGGACTTGTATTAATGAGTTTTTGTTTCTTTAGTGATGTTGGCTAATGTTCAGTTTTTAAGTATTCTTTGTATGTCCATTTGCAAAAAACATCATTTTTAATCCAATTAAATTTTACGTTTTTCTATCACCCTACCAGGCAGAGTTTAGTGCAGTATAGCTGGACTTGTATTATCTTTTATTGAATAAGTTTATCCTACTTCCCCAGAGTTAATGCGTTTTATTACTTTGAAAGTCATTATTTTAACTTAAATGCATTTTCCACTATTTCGCCTAACAACAGTTGAGAGTATCTATTTAAAATATGTCTTTAGATTTTGAGATTCTTTCTCCAAATAGTATTTACAAAACATTTTCTGTTGTTGTATTGCAATGAGTTTTTTTACAATAGGCATTTGGGGGGATATTTTCTCATTTACTGAATGGCTGTTGACAGTAGCAACCCACTCCAGTATTCTTGACTGGAGAATCCTGTGGACAGAGCCTGGAGGGCTGCTGTCCATAATGTCACACAGAGTCAGACATGACTGACGCGACTTAACATGCATACTTGCATTGCAGAAGGAAATGGCAACCCACTCCAGTATTCTTGACTGGAGAATCCTGCGGACAGAGGAGCCTTGTGGGCTGCCGTCTATGGGGTTGCAAAGAGTCGGACACAACTGAAGCGACTTAGCAGCAGCAGCAGTTGACAATGTTAGATAGATTTATGATTCAGTTAATGTATTTACCTCTTTCGCCATGCCAGGCTGTAGTGATGAAAAGATAAACAATATATTATACGTACTCTCCATAAGATTAAGATACTGGCAGAAAAGTTAAGTATCCTATTATAACAATGTAATATATGCCATACTGGACTTCCTAGGTGGTGTTAGTTGTAAAGAACTTGCCTGCCAGTGCAACAGATGAAAGAGACACAGGTTAGATCCCTGGGTCAGGAAGATCACCTGGAGAAGGGCATGACAACCCACTATAGAATTCTTGCCTGGGGAATCCCAGTGACAGAGAAGCCCGGCAGGCTATAGTCCGTAGGATTGCAAAGAGTCAGATACAACTGAAGCAACTTAGCCTACATGCACACACACAAATGCCACCCTTGAGATATGAGGAAAGGAGTAATGGAATACAGAGGAGGAAGGAAGTCATTTGGCCAGGAAAGAGAAGAAAGAGAGATGCAAGACGCCTTCACTTGAAGGGACATTCTAGTCGAGCTTGTATAACTGGCATTTTAATTTTTTTTACCTTGAATATAATACATGTCTAGATTTATATTCTGCCTAATTTTTGTTTGAGATTGACAAATCTACTTTTTTGACAGAAAAAATATTCACCTTAAATAAACTGTATGTTTTGACAGATAACTCACCTGAAACCCTGACTTAAATCATTGTTCCTTGACTTTCTTCAGGCCAATGATTATTGCCTCCACTCTTCAGAAAGTCACCTCTCCTTTCCTCTCACTAAATCACTTCTGGTACCAAGAACTCTAGGGCCTCACAACTCCTTAGCTACCTATTTACCTACCCTTCAGATCTTTTTATGATTTCTTTCTTACTAATTCCAACACATTTTTACCATGAACTCTTTGAGATCCTTGTGCCATCTTGCCCATCTTCTTCATTGATCATTTACAGTTGATATTTTCTTTCTTTCTTTTTCCACTGTGCTGACAATTGTCAGAGAAAATCACATGCCTGATTGGTGCCACTTCATATTCATAATATCAAACCTTAGCCAAGCCCTTAAGACTACCCCCTTGTCCTTATTTTCATCCCTAACCTCAATTCCTTTTCTAAGCACCCCATTCTTATTGCTGTATTGCCTTCTTCTGTGAACTACTTGCTTTACTCACACTCTCACAGCCAGCAGAAAAGCTTGCTTCCCGTCTCAGCATTCTATCCTGTGTTTATACTGAGTCTCACCAGAATTTTCAGTCATAAGTAGCCATCCCCCTTTTCAATGTCAATTTTCATTCTGTGTTTTTAACCCCATACATTCCTCACTTCCTTTAGAACTTAAACCTTTACTTCTGTCTCACTTGTATCAATTTCTCTATTACCTTGTAAGTGCTTCTTCCTTTACCATTAAGTCCTCAGTCTTCATGACTTATTCCTTAATATTCTGGGGTCTTGACCTAATTATAACCTACTCCATGAGTCCTTACCTGACCGTATCATCTAAAATGACAACTTCAGATTCCTTAGATTCCTTACTCATACATGTATACCCTATCTCCCTTCTATGTTTTAATTTTGTCTTTAGCTCTTGTCACCATCTAATATACTTCAACTTATTTGTCTTATTTATCTGCTTTTCCCACTAGAACTTAAGTCCATATGCAAAGGATTTTTATCTGAATTCTTACCAGCTATAACAATGTTTGGCTCATAGTTGGAGAAAAATAAGTATTTACTGAATCAAATGAATAAAATAAACTGTAATTTGACTTCTATTTCCACTATTCTATTACAGTCATAAAGATCATCACTAACATTTTGACCCAGTCCTCATTTTACTTCTGATCCTACTTAAACTTTCAGTAGAAGTTAGTACTGTTGTCCAATTGTTCCTTTGAGGAAAATGATTTCTCTAGGTTCTCCAGAATTTTTAGATGTCATTGATGTTGCTTCATCATCCTGCCCAAGGTCAACTGGAAGAGTAGTGAGATATATATTGGGACAGGCAGATCTGAACTTGATTATGGGTTGCTTGAATATGAGGAATTTATGTTTGTATTGTGTATGTGTGTCCCTGGGCACATGCATGCCACTTTGATATAAGATATATTTTGATCTATTATATATCCTTTTCTATCCATTCTCATCCCCAAATAATCAGATGTAAACCAGAAGTTTTCTGGAGTCCTCAGAAAACCTACCTGATTATTTTCTTGCATTACCCTGTAATATTCAGAGCTGTCCTCCTGGTGTCTCCTCCATTCATTTTGACCTCCATCTCTGATCTCAGGGTCCAAGTTATACATTGCATTGACTCTGAAGAGAAGGCAAAGAGAGGAGAGGTCATAAATGGGAGAAAATATGGATCACGGAGATCATTTTCTTGATGTGGCAACAATTTTCAGCTGATAAGGTGAAGAGGCAATAAAAGCAGCAGTGCATATGGTTGTGCAGTTTGAACAGCAGATTTAGCCAAAGCATCGGATATCCCTTTTGCTCTCTGGTTGTCTCTATTCAGAAATGTAAGTTAATTAAACTTTGTTCTCCTAGTGTTTGACTGCCAATTCTCAATGCCTATGGTGAGAAAATCGCAGCCTATAAAATCAGTCAAAATGCACATTCTAGAAGAGTCATCACAGTTGATAGTGATATTTCCTAATATTATTTTGCCCTTAGTATTCTTGACTTTTATTTTGGTACTTTTTTTTTTTTTTCTAATTATTATCTGTGGAGATTAGTGGTTTGCCCTTTGCTTTCTGGCATGGCATAGTATACAAATGCTTTGTGGTAGGACTTTAATTTGTTCACGATGACACTCTTTCTGCCTTTGCCCATGGGAAAAATAAAATTGAGTCATTCTTCCTCTGGCCTTCTTCAGCTACATATCCTGTCAGTGTGATGTTTATCTCAACTTGCCTATTGATGATTACATTGATTGTGTCATATTCTGGTATGCAGCTCTATGCTTCAGGCTTTTTAGTTTTGTAGGGTTTATTTCCTTTAAAAGGAAGCCCGTGTGAACTTAAAAAGTCACTGACCTCCTGATATTAAGGAACAGAACTACCCTTGACATGGGTTATCAGCCACTACTGTGTTTGGTGTAACTCAGGGAGGAAATTATAAGAATGGCAGAATACATAAAGCTGTGTGATATTGTAGCCAAGTTCTACTGTTAATAACTCTTACTTTTTATTTT